>NC_081409.1:679124343-679424343 GCF_030272615.1 Cryptomeria japonica | reverse complement strand
GATGGATAAAAGAATTATTTAATGAAGGATTTTGATGAGCTAGAGATGAATAAATGATTGGTTTGTCGTGCAAGAAGTTTGTTGAGGTTCGATGACATGGAAACTATAGGAGGAAGATCTACAACACAAATTGAGCCACAATAACCTAGCACAAGTTCCAAGGCGAGGTAAAACATTTTCAAATCAAAGAATACATTGAACCTAGTCAAGTTTGATGATCTAATGGCTAAGATTGATCATGGGAAATGTGATCAAGGAGATTAAGCGGCTAGAAATTGTTTATAAATAAGGAATTTTTTATAAACAATGCATGCGGGCAAATGTATGCACAGTGATGCTACATGAATGTTTACCAAGCTCAGAAGCTTGAAGGTCTGATTGAAGAACAGATTGAGAAGCCCAGCAAGCCCATCAAGGGACTAGATAAGTCTTATGACAAGATTGTTTTGAGCAAATAAGAATCTTCTTTAGCATTTCAGATGTGAAGTTGCATATATATTTTATTACTGTTGTTTATTTTGTAAGTGACAGGAAATCTCTTAACCGAGTGGACCTAATAGTGTTATTTGTAAATTCTCTAGCAAGGTAACATTCTAAATGAGTGTTTGAAATTCTTTGACAAGGTCACTTCTAACAAAGTCCAAGACTCTAACAAGTCTGAGGGAAATCCCTTAATCGGGTCACATCTAGCAATGTGTTTGCAATCTTTAACAGGATTTGGCTTTAACCGAGCATACTCTAGAAGGGTATATTTCTTAGTGGGTCCGAAATCCCATAGTGGTTTTTCCTTAATTGGGTTTCCACGTTAAATTTGGTGTTATATGTGTTGTGATGTTATCTGTTCATGAGTTTGAATTTTTTATAGTTTTGGTTATGTATTCTGAAGTATAAGCTACTGAGGTTGAATCTGTTGAATATATTGAAGATTAAGTTTGTATAATTCACCCCCCCTCTCATCTTGTTTACTATTAGCATCAAAGCTTTACATAATTTCTTTTATTTCTTTCTCTAGTTTTATGTGCATCAGCTCTTGAGTATTATCTATGACACCGCTAGACTCTTTTGAGGTTTCTGTAGTGGATGTATCTGAGAGATAGTTAGGACCCCATTCATACTCACTTGAGTCAGTCTCTGAATCATCTACTTGCTGCCTACCAGTATATGTGATTGGAAATTTTAGTGGTGCAAACAATTCTCTGATTCTTACTACTTCATCTCTTATATCCTTAGGGACCTCAACTTCCTATATTATTGTAGCTGATACCATCGAAGCTTGAGCATTGACTATTTCTTCTTTTTTGACTGATGATTCCTCTTTCTCTTTTCTACACTTTGCTTTTGTTTGTTTAGTGTCTACTTCATGTAATGTTGAAGGCGATATCCTTTTCTGGCACTTAGAATTAGAAACATGGTTTTGGTCTAATGTCTTTTTTGGACTGTATCCCACTCCAGCTTTATCATTTGTAGATTTTGTTTGCTGCTGAATTGGTTTAGTAATACCTTCCATTTGTTTTCCCAAAGGACCAGTACCTAAATACCCCATGCGTTGAATCATTTTGTAGCTAGGACCATATTGGTTTGAGGAAATCTCACTATGTCATACCTCCTCATTTTGACTATCTTCCTTAAAGAGCCAGTTAAGAAAAACATCCTCTTCTATTTCATCCACCAGGGAGGTAGAATATTGTACAAAGAGACCATAATATATGGTATTCGGAGCTAAAGTTTGTGTTCTCATAGCCTCTGATGGTTTACCCAACTATTTTGGTGATGGAGGGAGAGAAACTAATGAAAGTACCATTTTTATCTTGTAGCCATCCATGCCGGTATTTATAATCTTCAATCTCTTTTCTAAGTCTTTCATCAGTGCTTTTGGATCTTCATTTGGAGAGGCTGCCCTATTATGAGGCACAAAAGTATCTACACATTTTTTCAATGCATTACAGATGACATTTGTATCAACAGTAATACTTACTTCAGCTCCATTATAGGGGAATTTTAAGCATTGATGGTATGTTGATGGAACTGCCTTCATTTCATGAATCCATGACCTACCCAGTAAAATATTGTATGACAATGGGATATCGAGTACCTAAAAAAGGACATCTCTCTCTACTGGTCCCACTCATATTGGTAATGATACCAGACTTTTGGAGGTCCTTTCTTCTTCATCATAGGCTTTTATTGTTATTTTCTTGCCGGGATCAATGACAATTTCAGAGAATCCTAGTTGTGTAAGCAGATGGTAAGTACATATATTCAACCCCGCGCCTCCATCTATCAAAACACATTTGACTCTCTATTTATGGATCATGGCTTCAATATGAAATGGTTGGTTATGTGGATGATTTAGTGAGTTGTCATCTTCTTCAGAGAAGGTCAGATAGTGAGGTAAAGTCAGATGACCCACCATAGGCTGAAACTGATCAATGTCTAAATCTTTTGGAATGTTAGTGGTGAGAAATGCTTTGTCTAGGATCTCTTTGTGAGCAGATGAGAGTTTTAGCAATTCAAAGATTGAGATTTGAGCATTTGTCCTTTTCAACTATTCAATGACACTATATCTAGAAGATGATGATGAAGTTAACCTTTTAAATTTGTCCAAGGTTGATTCTTTTTGTTTGTTTGATTGGGCTGTTGGGTTCGATGTTGCTTGAGCTAGATTGGAAGAACTAGCTCCTTGGAGGGTGACTTTCTTTTGAGATCGAGTCAGAGCTCTTGCATATCATGATTCATTTGGTTTATCTTGGACTATAATCACATTGTAATATTCCTAGTGGGAAGGCTCAATCATGTTGATAACGTTGTCCTAACTGGCATAAGTATAATTAAGTCATTATATGCATGGTTAGTAATCAATAATCAATAAGTAAAGAACCATAACAAAGCGACTAATTGCCTTTTAAAAGATGTGAGTATAAGATTGCTCTCAGATTTTTATAAGTAATACCAGTGACTAGACTACACCAAGACAAAGGATTTAATCTATATGATATTAACTATATGGATGCAAAAATGGATGAATAATTCAAGCAATAACAAATTCAAGCAATAAGGATTCAAGCAATAATGGATGCAAGTAATCTAAAAAACACAATAATCTTCAATGACTCCAGAGCGAAATTAGCGTGATATTAATCTCCAAGCATGTTCTCAAAAATATCTAGGGTGAATTGGAATGAGAGTTGAAAGCTGAATTTATAGAGAATTACAAAAGAAAAGCTGAAGAAAAAAGCTCAATTTAGGATTAATTGAAAATAATTGAGAAATCAGGTTCAGTTAACCTTGAGATAGATTCCAATTATAGCTTAATTGAAATGCATTTATATAGGAAGTCCAAGTTGTACTAGAAATAAGGTTTAATTAATTCCATGCACTTGTGATAAAAATAGATAATTCTATGCATATATTTGATTTATTCAAAAAAAGAGTCTTTTCAATGCAACTGAACTTCTTTTTCTGAAAATCTTTGACTTCCAATTTTAGAGAATAATTCAATAATTCAATTAAATTGCTTTTCTGATTTCAAGTTCTAAATTTAGAAAAAGAAATAGTATCTCAAGTTTTATTTCTCTCTCAATTCAATTCTTTTATTTTATTTTCAATTCAACTCTTGCTTTGTAATTAATTCCTCTTTTGTAATAAATTAATTCCTTTTGCATGATTAAAGGGAAAATTAATTTATTAATTAAACATGCAAGGATATTTAATAAGTTAAAATAGGATAATTGATCAAAATGATATTCTTGGAAATGATTCAATTAATTAAATAAATATTTAATTAATATTGAGTAATTGATTTGCCATGTGATTTTTGATGATTAAAGAATTAATAATGTGCTCAAGGTTGACTTAATTGCCTTTGTTTAGGACCTTGGTGATGTTGTCGAGATTAGGGGCCCATGGTTTAGATGATCATTTTTAGGGTATTACAGTTGTTGGTCTGGAAAGTTTGTGGTGTAGAGATATCTTGTTCTCTTTGTGATCTCTATATGTTTTTGTATATTTCATAACCAATGGTGATATTTTGTGTTAATCATATCTTTTGGTCCAAATATGATTTGTGGAAGGTGATTCATGTTGAACCCAAGGTAGGACTAAAAAGGGGGGATGAAATAGTCTTGAACAAATAAGTATTGTATAACATTAACAAGTAATCAGCAATACAAACATAACACACATCAATACCAATATTTTCTGCGTGGAAAACCCAAACTGGGAAAAACCATGGTGAGCACTTTCCCACAAAATATATCCACTATGTCTATCAGATTACAGTGAATGAGGCCATTTATCCAAACTTGCAAACCAAGGCTAATTGCTCTTGGGGAAAGATACAAAAACAAGACTTGTAAACTTGATGCTAAGTAAAATAGGGCAAGATACAAAAATGATTTGAAAATAAAGATCTCCTAATCATGAAGTTGTCCTTGACCTCTGCATTAAGTGACAAACAACAACACACACAACTTAGACCTCATTTGTCAACACTCTGTCTCATACCTCTACCACATTCTCAAATAGCTCACGTATCATTCAAATAAAACTCTTCTTCTCTACTTAGAATTTTGTTGATTATCTTAACATCACATACTTCCTCTCATCCTCTTACTTTCCTTCCATAAAACTTAATCGCGTACATCCTTTATATACAAGATAGATCATAAAAGCTTGAGCCAAGTCTTCTTGAAACACAATACACCTTATGAACAAAAAATACACATGATGATCCCCTCTAGGAGAAAGAGGGGACCAAAACAAATCTTCCAAAGATAAATCCATGAATTCGCAATCATTAGAACAAAAAATTAAATATATTGTAGTGGAGGCAATTTGCCACCTCAAGGATGATGGATCTTTGAGAGTAAACTATCCCTCTGATACCTCCTTGAACTGGCACTAAGATGAGTGAGGGGATATCAGAGTTATGCATGGACAACCTAAGAAGACACGAGAATAACAAAGTGATAAAAATAATTGAAAAGATGCAACAAGAGATTGGTAAAAGATATTGGAAAATGAAAGAGAGAGATCAAGGAAACTCCCCTTCCATAAACAATTGTTGGAAATGATGGTGTAGAGTGCTTGAAATGTTGCCATAGTGGTAATGCTTATAGAATGTTGTCCCAAGATAACCACCAAGAGCGTTAAACTATTAAAGATCATTAACTTTCCAAGAGAATGCCCCCAAATGCCTTTTAAATTGATAAATAAAGGTCCTGAAAGGAAACCGAATGTCAGTGGGCGCATACAGAGGCATTACGAATCCTTTCGGGCACAAGTGTAATGCTCAAATGACTACCTGGGGCCTGTTAGATTCATGGGATGCTAGCATGCCATGCAGATGTCTTTGCACCATGCCTATGTGATGCAGGAGCATCCCCAGTTTATGGTAATCTTGCATCAACCAAAAATATTACCTTTCTATTTTGCCTTTTGTTTCATAGTTTCAACATTTCTTTTTGTATTTCCTAGATTTGGCTCATCGGATCTCAAGGAGTTGGATTTTTCTTTAGGACTTGATCATCTACCTTATTCCAAACTATGGAGCATTTGGATCATTGTCCAACAAGTTATCGCTACCGGTTTCTGAGACATTTTTTTGTTAGCGATTACCTGGACGTATTTGCATTGCTGATCTACCAGATCCTTTCCAAAGCTTGCAGATCCTTTCCAAAGCTTGCAGATCCCTGAGCATTGATTATGTTATTCCTTGGCCTGTGGCCGACCTTCCCTTTTATTCTCACTTCATCCTTTGGATTTTCCAGAGGATTTTCTTTTTTAGAGGTCAACGTTGTTGGTTTTTACATGTTAGGTCTTGCTCTTCAGGTTTTGATCCCTTTTGGGCTGATCGGGTCCCCTTGTATCATATAAATCATTGTAACGGAGCAATATAATGTATCAAAGGAGTTAGACAGAACATAGAAGTGAAATATTAAGTTTGAGGTCTTGGTTGTGATGTATCCTATATTTTGAGCATGTGTTTAGCAGGCGTGTGAGCTGATTACTATAACTCGGTTGTTACTGGTTGGTTGTAAATAATTTTTCATGATATAATTCATTCATTTCGGTATTTCCTCCACCATATATTTGCGTTTCCATTGTGTTTATTCTTGCTAACTGGCCCTGATTGATCTCTTTGAGGTTCCTCCTAACCGATAACTGCACCAAGTGGTACTAGAGCGAGCTTTCATTCTGGAGATTGTGTTGCCATTAGAAATTTTGTTGTAGGGTGACGAATTGTGGATCCGACCTGCCGCTGTAGAGGACTGGTGTGAAGATGGCACAAAGAGGAAATAGGAATGGTGGAGAGCATGGGAATGTAGACCCTTTTGTGATAGAAATGTTGAGAGGAATAGCAGCCCGATTGGAAGTCGTTGAGATAGCTCAGAGAAGAGGTCAACATATTGAAGATGTAAGTGAAGATGAAGGAGAAGAAGTCCTCGTGGAACAAGTAAACCCACTAGTAATTTATCCAGATGAAGAAAGGTTTTTGAGGGTTTTGAGTAGGGTGAATACTAAACCTCATTTTACCCCACTAGAATATGATGGAAAGTTGGATTCGAATGAATTGATGGATTGGATCTTGGAGATGGAGAAGTATTTTGATTTTGAAAACACTATAGAAGAAAGGAAGGTGAAATATGCATATACCCAGTTGAAGGTTCATGCATCTCTTTGGTGGGAGTATTTGTAGGTTGATAGATAGAGAAGAGGTAAAGAGAAGATCAAAACATGGGATCAGATGGTTGCTAGGTTGAAATCAAAATTTATGCCAGTTGATTAGCAAGTGAATCTATTTCAGAAGTTGCAGAATTTGAGACAAAAGGAATCTAGTGTGAAGGAGTACACTGAAGCATTTTACAAGTTGAATATGACATTCAGACATGTTGATGATGAAGTTGAACAAGTTGCAAGATATTTGAATGGATTGTAGATGTCTATAGAAGATGAAACCAATTTGATCAAATTGCAGAGTGTCAAAGGAGCTTACCAGTATGCCCTAAAAGAAAAAGAGAAGCTAAAAAAAAGACATGAGTAGAGGCATAGAGGCAGAGGTGGAAGGTTTTCCAGAGGAATATTTCAAGGAGGAAGAGGATATACTAGAGGTAGAGGAACCTGTACGGATCATAACAAGGACAAGGAAGTGAGAAAAGAAGGTAATTCATATAAGAAAGATGATAGAAATTTCTACCATAAGAGAGAATCAAATGGTTACTGGAATGAGAATTTTGGAAAAGATGACAAAAGACAAGACAAGAGAGTGTTTAGAGGAACTTTCTATAAGTGTGGAAGAGAAGGACATCATGCTTCTGAGTGTAAGAAGACAGAGAATATCAGAATAACATTTGTGGTGGAAGAAAACCCCATCAGATTAGCTAATAAACCGAAAGATGGAGAACTATTGATGATGAGGAGAGCTTTGTGTCATGCCAGGAGAGATGAGGAGCCCTTGTAAAGGAAGAATTTGTACAAGACTAGATGTAAGGTATCCAATAATTCTTGTAAAGTTTTCATTGATAGTGGTAGTTCAAATAATCTTGTTTCAAAAGAGATGGTGAATAAGTTAAATTTGGAAAGATTGGAACATCCTAAGCCTTATCAGACAGCATGGATTCAAGATGATCATGTTTGGTGAAATTGAAAATTGGGAATTATCATGATGAAGTCTTTTGTCATATTATGCCTATGGATATATGTCACCTTTTGTTGGGTAGACCTTGGTGGTTTGATAGATAGGCAATACATGATGGGAGGAAGAAAACATACACTATTGTGGCCAATGGGATGAAGCAAACCTTGTTACCCTTGAAGGAACCTTTAAAGAGTGAAGTTTGTATGAATGCTAGAATCTGTTTGGTGGATGGAAGGAAATTAGTGGATGGAATGAGACATTAGAATGTGTATTTTGTCTTAGTTCCTAAGAAGACTGAGAATCCAGAGTGTGTGTTTTGTCTTAGTTCCTAAGAAGACGGAGAATCCAAAGAATGAAGAAGAACAACCAAAAAAGATAAGAGATTTGCTGATAGAGTATGAAGACATCATTTCAAATAATGTGCCTGATGGATTACCACTAGTAAGAAGTATCAGTAATTGTATGGACCTGATTCTCAGATCTAGTTTGCCTAACAAAGTTGCACACCAAATGACACCGACAGAGAATGAAGAGTTGAATAGACAAGTGCAGGAGCTGTTGAAGAAAGGTTTGATCAGAGAAAGTTTGATTCCTTGTGTTGTACCAGTAGTATTAGCACCTAATAAAAATGGAGAATGGAGAATGTTTACTGATTTCAGAGCAATAAAGAAGATCACAATGAAATACCAGTTTCCTTTGCCTAGTATGGATGACATAATGGACTATTTGAGCGGAGCCAAATACTTTACAAAGATAGACTCAAAGAGTGGATATCATCAAATTAGAATCAAAGAAGGAGATGAGTGGAAGACAACATTCAAGATAAATGAAGGACTGTATGAATGTTTGGTGATTCCTTTTGGGTTAACTAATGCACCGAGTACTTTCATGAGGCTGATGAATGAGGTATTGAAAAAACTCTTGGGTAAGTTTTTTATTGTATATTTGGATGACATTCTGATTTTCAGTAAGACAAAAGAGGAGCATTTGTTGCATTTGAGAAAATTTTTGTAGAGGTTAAGAGAAGAAAAGTTGCTGATAAATCTTAAGAAGTGTACTTTCATGAAGGATGAGTTAGTCTATTTGGGATTTGTGATATCTGAGGATGGTTTGAAGATGGACCATGAGAAAGTAAAAGAAATTGTTGAATGACCTACATCGGAAAGCATTGGAGAGGTAAGATAATTTCATGGATTGGCTAGTTTTTACTCGAAGTTCATTAGAAATTTTAGTTTAGTTTGTAACCCTATGACTGAGATAATGACGGGAGATAGGAAGGAGTTCAAGTTGACCACCAGAGCAAACAATAGTTTTAAACTGTTGAAGTGGAAAGTGACTGAGCAACTTGTGCTAGCTTTACTGGATTTCAATAAAGTATTTCAAGTGGATTGTGATGCATGTGGAACAACAATAGGAGCAGTCTTGAGTTAGGAAGAGAGAGCAGTAGCTTATTTCTATGAGAAATTGAATGATGCCCAGAGGAGATATTTAGTGTATGATCAAGAATTTTATGCCATAATTCAAGCCTTGAAGAAGTGGAGACATTAAACTTGTTGCCTAAGGATTTTGTGTTGTATACGGATCATAAAGATTTGCAATATTTGAACAGTCAGAGTAAGTTAAATTAGAGACATATGAGATGGGTAGAAATTTTACAGAGTTACACCTTTATGTTGAAACATAGAAGCGGGAAATCTAACAAAGTTGTTGATGCATTGAGTAGGAGAAGGAATTTGTTGATAGAGATGAGAGTAACAATATTAGGATTTGAGGAATTGAAGACCTTGTATGATGATGACCCAGATTTTGGAGATTCTTGGAGAGCATGTAGAGAATTGGTTATGGTAGACATAAGGAAGTGGTTGGATTACTTCATTCAGGATGGGATTTTATTCAGAGGAGTTCAGTAATGCATACCTAAGAGTTCTATGAGGGAGAATTTGATAAAGGAGAAATATAGTGGAGGATTAGTTGGACACTTTGGTGTTGATAAACAATAGCAGTGGTGAGTGAGCATTACTTTTGGCCCCAGATTCATAAGAATGTTAGGAAATATGTGCAAAGTTATAGATTTTGTCAAGTTTCAAAGGGTAGTAGCTAGAATGTGGGATTGTATAAACCTTTGATAGTACCGGAAAGACCTTGGGAGGATATAAGCATGGATTTTATACTAGGATTTCCTAAAATGCAGAGAGGGAATGATTCTATATTTATGATAGTGGATAGATTCTCAAAGATGAATCATTTCATACCTTGTAAGAAAATATCAGATGCATTACATATAGCAAACCTTTTTTTCAAGGAAGTAGTGAGATTGCATGGATTACCTAAGAGCATAGTTTCAGACAGAGACACTAAGTTTGTTGGTTATTTTTAGGGAACACATTGGAAGAAAATGAAGACAAATTTGAAGTTCAGTTCTACTTTTCACCCACAGACTGATGGAAAAACAGAAGTAGTTAACCGGAGCTTGGGAAATTTGTTAAGATGTTTAGTTGGAGACAAAACCAGAAGTTGGGATTTGATTCTTGCACAAGCAGAGTTTGCCTACAATAATTTAGTAAATAGGAGTACCGGAAGGAAACCTTTTGAGATTGTTACCGGAGTACATCCTAGAGGTATATCAGAATTAAGACATATTAGCAGTGAAGACCGGAGAAGTTCAGAAGCAGAAGAATTTCCAGATCATATGAAGGAATTACATATAAAAGTTAAGAAACATTTGGAGGACATGATCAACAAGTATAAGGAGAAAGAAGATGAGAAGAGAAGACATAAGGAATTTGAAGTTGGTGATGACGTGATGGTATATCAAAGAAAAGAAAGATTCCCGGTTGCAACTTATAACAAGTTGCAGATGAGAAAGTTTGGACCTTGCAACATTTTGAGAAAGTTCAGTTTAGGAAATGCATATGAAGTGGAGTTACCAGATAGTTTGAGCATTTCACCTGTATTTAACATTGCATATCTTCATCAGTATCATGAACCAAAATTCAATGGGGACAATATTGCAAACTTGGAGAAAAAATTGCCCTGGAAGGAACCAGATCAGATTGAAATTTTTTTTGGACATTAGGATTGGGCGTAGTACCCAGAACAGTCACTATAAGGAGTATCTTGTGAAATGAAAGGACATACTAGTTAAAGATTCATCTTGGATTTCTTAGGAAGAGGTAAACCACCTTGGTTTCCCTCTGACCCCAACAAAATGAGAGACTCACTTTTTTTTCAATAACCTTGGATGTCTGATTCAGGAGCATCCTCAATTCATGGTAATCTTGCATCAACCAAAAATATTTCCTTTATGTTTTGCCTTCTATTTCGCAGTTTCAGTATTTCTTATTTCTCGTATTTGGCTCACCAGATCTCGAGGAACTGGATTTTTCTTAAGGACTTGTTCATCTACCTTCTTCCCAAACTGTGGAGAATTTGGATCATTTTCTGGCAAGTTATTTCTACTGGTTTCCGAGGTAATTTTTGGTTAACGGTTGCCTGGACCTATTTGCATTTGTGATCTATTGTATACTTTCTGTAGCTTGTGGACCCTTGAGCGTTGATTCTGTTGTTCCTTGGCATGTGGCCAACCTTCCTTTTGATTCTCACTTCATCCTTTGGATTTTTTGGAGGATTTTCTTTGTCGGAGGCCAACCTTGTTGGTTTTTACACGCCAGGTCTTGTTCTTTGGGTTTTGATCCCTTTTGGGCTAGTTGGATCCCCTTGGATCTTATAAATCATTGTAATAGAGCATTATAATCTATCGAAGGAGTTAGAAAAAACATGGAAGCAAATTTTTAAGTTTGAGGTCAGAGTTGTGACCTATTCTGTATTTTGAGCATATTTAGCAGGCCTGTGAGCCAATTACTATAACTCGGTTGTTACCAGTTGGTTGTAAATAGTTTTCATGATATAATTCATTTAGTTCTACATTGCCTCCATCATATCTTTGTGATTCTGTTGTGTATACTCTTTCTGACTGGCCTGAATTGATCTTGTAGACACATAAATTTGTCCACTTAATTAAATGAATATTTAGTATTTATTTGATTATTTAACTATCAATCAATAATTAATTAAATTAAATTTTTATTAATTCATCTTAACCCTCTTCTCCTATTCATTAAATAAATTATTCAATTTATTTGATTTAATTCACTTAACCAAATTCAGACCATTAATTAAATAAATAAATCATATTTGTTTAATTAAATCTTCTCTCACATTTAAATAAATTAAAATTTATTCAAATCCCCCAAAATCCCATCTCTCACTTTTAAATAAATTAACATTTATTTAAATCACCTTTATCCTCCACCCACTTGCATTTTCCTACAAATGCAAGTTGCACAACTATTTTAAATAAATAAATTATTTATTTAAAATCCTATTTATCCTCACCCACTTGAAACCTTTAATGGCTTCCCTTAAAGTCTTCAAACTTAATGGCTTCCTTCTAGAGTCTTCTGAAGCCTTTAATGGTTTCCCTTAAAGTCTTCAAACTCAAATGCTTCTTTCTAGAGTCTTCTTAAGCCTTTAAAGGTTTCCCTTAAAGTCTTCAAGCATTTAATGCTTTATCTTCCTTTTTATCATGTAAATAAATTAAGATTTATTTAAATAAAATCCAAAATTTACATTCACATTTAAATAAATTAATATTTATTTAAATATCTATCTAAATGCAAATTATACCATTTAATTGAAATAAATGATTTTATTTTAACTGAAAATCCCAAAATTCTTCCCACTTGCATTCTCCTACAAAATCCACTTGCATGCCTAAATCCCTTCTATATTCTTCTAACTCTTCTAATTAGCCTAATCCTATCCTAATCATTGTCACATTCCTAAATAAAAGGAAGTCAATTTTCAAAAACCTCCAAAGTCTTCAATAACCATTAAAGGCTTTATGTCTTCAAATGGTTAACCTCTAAAGTCTTCCAAACCATTAAAAGGCTCTTACTTAACCATTTATGGTTAGCTCACCTTTTACCTTTGGTTAGAGACTTTCCTCTAACTTAACCATCCTTTTGACTCATGGGTCTCTTCAAAGCATTTATTTCTTTGACTAGGGTAACCATTTAACACTTGGATAAAAGGAATATCCATTAACCTAACCCTAACCCAACCCCTCAGAGTAACCATCATGTCCCTTCAAGCATTTAATGCTCCTTATCTCTCCTCTCAAGCCTCCTCATGGTGAAACTTGTCAACATGGGATTGGGTTGAAAGTCTCACATGGATTGAATATCTTTCAATACTAACCCTTTTTAAGATTGCTCAATCTTAACCCTTCATTTCCCCATTTCTTTTATAAATAAAACCCTTATCCTCAAGCAAAGGAGGAAGCATTAGAGTATTGGTACTATACTAGTATTAGCATAGAGCATTTTCATATCATCACTATCTACACTTGCCTAGCATTTGTTTATCATATCCAACCATCTTGAATCTCCATATGGCATCCATGGATAGTGCTAAAAGCTGAGAGCTACACTCATTTGGGACTTGGAGAGGGGAGAAACAAGGGAGAAGCATCAAAAAGGCATCATGGAAGCATCTTAGGGAGGCTCTTCTCTTTTCTTTTCTTTTGTTAAACTTCTTTCATGCTTTTTGAAATCTCTTTTGATATGTTTGGAATGGTATTTAGTTCTTTGTTTTGGTTTTATGGTTGAAACTAACTTATTAACATTGAAATTTGTTGTTGCCTTGTCCCCATTTCCATGACATTAGATCTCTTTGAGGTCTAAACGGTGACTACACCACTGTGTCCCCAAAGATGATAGGTTGGCAGTGTTGGTGATACTTCGGCCAGAGCTAACAAATATGGTTTAAGTGGACAAAAGGATAGGATGGAAAAGCCCGACCTTTGATGACATGGAGGAAGGTGCCATTTGTCACATTAATTGCAAGGGATAAGATTTTTGACATTACATTTTTCCCCCACTTTAGCAAACATGCCCTTGCCAAGGGATGTACAGCTAAAGTAGAGGAAGATACAGAGAAAGAAAAGTCACAATAGGGAGGTAAATTTTTATTGATCAAATGAGGTTTCCCCCAACAAGATGATGCTAAGATTTGGAATAAATATTGGTACTTGGTACATCACAAACAAGCTAGATGTAGACTAGCCTGATGGATGGTAAGGTAAAGGAAAGGATAAGATAATGTAACAAAAACAAACCTCACATTGGAGGAGAGCCCTTGGTTATGAAAAGATATGAGATAAGCAACCATCATTGGTATAAAATATGCTGGTATGGGTAGCAAGATGCTTTATGCTAGATGGCCATATGATAGGGCATGATATATCAGTATGGATAACCATATGATAGGGTTAGATGATTGTCAATATGGATATCGACATGCTAGATGACCATGCGATAGGGCAGATAGGAGATAGATTTGTCGATATGGGTAGAAACATGCTAGATAGCCATGCGATAGGGAAAATAAATTTGGTAAGTAGTAGATTGACCCCTACAAAGGCAAACAAGAGAGAAAAAGAAAGAATGGTTTGGCCCCCATGTAGATGATATTTGAAAAAGATCTGGTGGCTTCTGTCCCCACCTAGGCCATCTTGGAAAATAAAAATATCAATTGGTTTGGCCCCCAACTAGGCAAGCATGAAAAAGAAACTAGCAAAGGGAACAAAATCAAGAGCTGAAAGATAAAATGCAGCTATGGTGGTCCCCCCTTAGAATGATATGCATGGAAGGCATGCCAACATAGAGAGATGTTTTCGTGGAATGCCACCAAGAGCAAGTGGCACTTAGATATCCACAACATCAAAAGATACAATGCAAGAGGACAAGGGGATCCGATAGTCTAGCTTCAGAACCCATAGCAGTGTCAAAAGGATATATAGTATCATTGCAAGATGGGTGTATCGTCATAGCGCCGAATTTCATGGATCTAAAGAAGAGCACATGAAGATAAAGATAAAATAAAAATTTGGGTCGACATGAAAGAAGGCAAAGAATACCCCCAATGCTTTGCATCATTCTCGAATGGCGAAAAGAAAGAAATGACAAATAGAAGAAAAAGGTAGACAAATAGAGGAATGTGCATGACAAAAAATCCCCTCTATCTGAGCACCTGTGGAGGAACTCGGGTCTTTCATGGGATCACAACAGATAAAGATGATGAACCTCCTGTATCCAAGTACCTACAGAGTAACTAGGGTCCCTCATAAGGGAACAAACAAATAAAGTAAGCACACATGCAAATAGATGTAGAGAAAAAATAAAAATCCTAACGATCAACCCTTAGGAGGGGATCATACTGCAGGTTATCAACATCCTCAAGGAGAGCCTCATCCTCCCAATCTAGATCTTAGGGAGAAGGGGGGCGAGCTCAGAGAAGGACTATCACAAGGGTTACACCAGGTCTCTCACCAGTAGCGAGAGCAAGAGATGAAGCAACAACAAATTCTTCATATACAGGCTAGGAGGACGCAAGGGTCAACGATTGCATGAAGATCATAGACAATGTTGAGATGTCCTCCAAGGATTCGAATATACAAGCTTCCATGGAGGAAGTAGGTGACTCACTTGGAGAAGATGAAATACGAACATGACTATTGGCCTCTAGAAGAGGTGCAATAACAAATTTGGGAGAAGGTGGGGCCTTCTCGATCATGCACACAGAGACATGAAAAATAATAGGCACTGAGACATGCACAGAAAGGGATGAGAAACATATGTATGAATACTTGCATCATCGAAACTATGAGAAACGGCCTTGTTAGAACTTGCGCTTACACGGGATAGGAGTGTCAGGCCTCCTACCAACTGTGTCAGGTTGAGGGATCCAAGGAAAACTTAGATACTGGAGTGGTGGAAAAATAGGTGGGGAAGACAAAGTTGCACTGGACACCACCTACATGTGCAACATATTAAGTGGTTGGGATAAGGGAGGCATGTCCCGCAAAGAAGTGATAAGAGGAGGCTCCAAGGAATGAGAAATGAATACCAACACCCACTTAGGGGGAGGTTGTTTAGAAACACCTGAAGTGGTAGGGAGTGAGACCAAAATAAATGCAAAAATGGGAGCAACTAAAGGGATGTGCTCTAAAGTAGCAGTATTGGGTGTCGGGGCCACACTAGCGGACTGCAAGGTAGCATCACACTCTCAAGCTCGGGCCCATAAAAAATGTTTACGCTCGTGTGCACGTTAGTTTCAATGGAGGTGAGGACCACCAATAAAATTCAAAGATGATTCAAGAGAATCATGCTCCATAGGAGAAGCCTCTAGAATTGTGTCAAGGATGGGGGAAGGCCTAGTCGATGAAACAAGAGGTGCATCTTGGAGAGGCACCATATGCATAGAAATAGGCGCCCTACCTTGTTTCAGTCGATGAGCGATCGGAGGAATAGATGGTGCCGAAATGGGTTATGAGGAAGGTGCAAGTAGAGATGAAGAAACATGAGAAGAGTGCTTCCTTTTCTCATAGCAAGAGGGTCAAGGAATATTGGCCATGGTCGGGAGCTCAAATGGAGGGAGGGGTATAGATTTCGACAACATGGGTGCCTTTCCCTTGGTTGTTCTAGGCGCAATCATAGGAACAATAGACATTTTTGGAGGTTGTACAGTCCTAGGAGGATGTGGATGTTTGTTAGAGGGAGAAGGCTCAGCCTTAGTCCTTGATGATGAGGAGACATGTGGCACTACTCGCTCCAAGACTAGAATCGATGGAGGAGGGGTCGATGCAGGAGGCAACAAGGAAACACTAGGCTGCACATATGTAGGGGTCGAGTCTCACATCTGATATTTATAGTAAGTGCAGTACATTAGATCATCATGGGTAAGCATGGGCCCCATAGGAGAAGGCCAAAAGTGGTCCAACAAAAAATCACCACGGGCGATTAGGGGTCAATATCTAGTGTCTTGGATGACATGCACTATTCCCTCATGGGGGAACTTAAGACATTTGTGGACAACTGAAGGGATTACATCCATGGCAATCAACTAAGGAATGTCAAGCTTAACTCAGAAGAGGTTCAACTTGGGGATGATCACAAACAAAGAGGACACTGCCTTAGGTCCTACGAGGACAACTAAGGTGATACTACCCATGGGGTGGATGGAAAACCCATCATGCATCCTCAAGGATGCACGACAATAATCCTACGCTAGCCTATGCCAACCATTCACTAAGAGAGTCTCCTTTGTGATAATGTCAACTTTGCTCGATGGGTCAACCATCACTCCTGTGATAGTTTAATCATTCAACTTGGCAGGGACATAAAGAGGAGCAGGTTCTCCGCAATACGAGGCATACAAAAGAGTGAATGGTAGGGACACATCGGATACCTTTCCCTTCTGGGCTAGAGGTGTGTTAATGGGGGTGATGGTGAACTTATTCACATATGGACCATCATCTAAGGAATGATCTGATGTAGAGATAAATTTTGCCAAATATAGAGGGAAATGATCAATATAAATATGCAAGTCGTTGTTGGTTTTATCAACAGACTTGTTTGATTTGTGCTTCCATGCATCCACATTGATTTCACCACTGTCGCTGTGGTCTTGGAAGACATGTTAGAGACGATAACACCACACAGTGTCATGGCTAGGAATATGGTGATAATGGCATAACTTCAATCCATCATACCAATGGGGGTAGGGTCAACTATCAGACAACAGTTTAATTTTTGGAAGGGTGATGAGGTTGTCTTTCAACAACCATTGTATAATGCTCAAGCAAGACAACTTGGTAAATACTCTACTGTGTTGCAAGATTTGTCTGGTAGCTATCAGAGGAACAACCATGACATTGGCCACTATTTTATTCTTTCTATACCCTTCCATTGATGTACTTGCAAAGGATCCACCATGAGGGTTTGAAGTGGCATCTCTGAACTGTGACACAGTGTGTTGATAATCCATAAGAGCAGAGCACATGTTTGCAAAGTTCTGATATCAGTTAAGGGATAGTTTTTTCCTCAATGTCGACTGCAGATTGATTATAAAAATCCTCTACATATCACTATCTGGTAGGGCAAATGGGATCTTAATAGAGATAGCTTAATACCTCAAAATGAAATCCGTGATCTTCTCATTAGGATTTTGTTTACAATGAACAAGATCAACAATAGTAACCCTGCTAGGAATGTTTGCCTGAAACCATTTAAGAAAGAGATCTATAAGCTAATCAAAGGTATGAATAGAATGGTTAGGTAGAGAACTATACCATTCTAACACCATCCTTTTGAGATAATGTGAGAATAGATTAAGAAAAAAAAAGTCCAGACTATGGTAGTCACTACAAATAGTCATGAAGGAATATCGTAATGTTAAAAAAGGGTGAAATATGGAGATCTAGAGGAAAAAATTTGTTCCCTCCAAGGAGAGATGAAAGTTTCACTTCAAATTTCCCTTCAAACACTTTTCACGCGTTACATTAGAAGAGGGGGGAAAATGCACTAGATTCAACCACTAGAGAAAGAGATTGAATTTTGAGTGATATAAGAATGGTAAGTTAATCCCCTCTTCGGGAATAAGATAAGAATTGAATTGTGTACTTATAACCAAGTGAAAAAGTGACACAGATCTAATTATAACTTGAGATATGAAGTTGTGCACCTGGATCTGGCATTTGTCGTGATGAAGCCGCCTTGCGAATTTGAGAAAAAGTTACCCAGATCGTGGTGAGAGTGTACATGGTCCTCTAAAAAATCCGCGAAATGAAAAGGGTTTTTTCGCCTCTACAAATGGAGTCAAAATCTGAAAGTACAGTTGCGCACCTACAACCTACATAGAGAAAAGAGAGGAAAAGTGATTGGGATTGGCAGTTTGCCTTCAGGTCAAACCCTAGTTTTGGAATTAACCAAATGATGAAAAAAATTACTTGCAAGTAAATGTAAATGAAAGACATAAATGTAAATCACCTCAAGGGAGGTTATGATAGAAATGTTGATAGAATTGCTTATATTGGATTGAATGTTGAAAGAGATCTCCTCCTCAATGGTTGAATCCTTGACTTGAATGCAACACCTATCCTTGAAGGGAGACTTGAGAATGCTCAATGTTGGAAGGGAATGCTTGAATGTTTGAATGCTCTTAAAGGCTTGATCTCATGTAAACTTCCCACTCATCCCACTTATGCAAATGAGAGGACAAATGCAACATATATACTCATCAATTATGGTTAATTGACTGATTTTCCATCACAGGTCGACACTGGGGGAGTTTTTCTCACTCAATGCACAACCACCAAAGCATAATTGAAAAGGTTCTTGCCCCAAAATTGGGCAAGGATAGGGGTGCCACACCCTTGTCTTGCCCTTTTTTCCAGGATAGGATGTAGTTTAGGCAGTGTAGAGGGCAAGAGAGATACAATCTTTGGGTGCTGAGCAAGTCTCTAGTCTCTGATCAGGCCTAGTGATTTGAATTGCACACGTGAGGACCCTAATGTGGGCGACAATTGCAAGGGTCGCAATTTCATCACACTACATTTATCCCCCACTTTAACAGGAGTATAAGAATATGCCAAAACTATTGATAAAGTACAAGGAAACAAGATTGAAAGACTTCTACCACATCAAGGAGGCAAGATGTACCAAGCCCCCAGTGGACTAAGGATCTTACAACTTCGATTGAAAAAGTAAAAGGGAAGATCGAGAAGGGAAAAACTATGACTGCAAGTAGCAAGATTCCCCTCACTATGAGTCATGAAAAAGATACCAAAATTATAAAGCAAAGCTGAGTTCACTAAATAATTCTAAGTATCTAAAAGGAAAATATGAGCGAAGTGTATTCCCCCACGTTAAAGTGATCATGCATGCCTTATCGAAAGAAATTGCTTTAAGGTAAGATATGCCCAAGAGAGAGAGAGAAGAGAGGGAGCATGTTATCGTAATGATTTAGCCCCCAAGTGAGGAATAAAGGAAAGGATAATGAACACAAAACACAAAGCACAAGGTAGTTTTTCTTTTCTCGGGGTTAGTATGTTGTATGATAACTCATGTATATCATTTATGTATATGTGCATATAATAATCATCATTCTCCAAAGAAAGGACACTACCTTAGAAGAAAGGAAAGAGAATATGTCTTTCAAGTCAACATGAAAGAGACCAAAAGAGATATCAATGCTTTGCATCATCCTCAAGTAGACATTGAGGGAAAAATAGAAGAACAGGGATACACATAGAAGAATAGTCACAAAAGAGAAAGAATGGAGAGATAAAGAAGATTTATAGTGCTAATATTGCTAATCTAGCATGACATTTTCCTCCCGGTCTTGTTGATCACTATTTCAGGAAGGAAAGCAACATGATAGAGGAGTGACATCAAGAAAAGTAGATGGAGCTATCACAAGATCCAAACAAGGACTATGCTCATGTGGTAAGTCACTTTGTTCGATTATAGGAGCTAGGACTAGGGTTTGTGAAAATTCAGTTGATAAATTCTTGTCGACATCAACATATTCATAATCACTATCAGAAGTATTAGGAGTTGTATTTCCATCATGAAAAACATTATTAATCATTTCTTCATCAAAATTTATAGAAAGAGGAGTACGAACATGAATAGAAGTAAAACCATCACATGTTTTTTGTGACTTACAATTTGGAGATGTGGGTTGAACATCTTGCTTAGGAGAAAAGGGAATAATATCAACTATTGGAGTCTTGAGAGATTGAATATTTTGAGGGACAACTTCACGAGCTAGAACGTGACATCTTCATCGGTGTTCTCTTGCATAACGATTCCATCGAGTCTTAGTGGAATGCTGAGAAGGAGGAGGAACATTTGAAAAAGTATGAATGTTTTTCTCTTTTATAGTTGAAGGTTTAGGTTGAGGTCTTTTAGGTTGGACAAGAAGAGAAGCATGCCTCTTCTCTCTATAAGAGTAAGGAGGTGGAATTGCACCATATAAAGGAGGAATGTTAGGTGTAGGAAGAAGACCCGGCTCATCATGAGGAGAAGGTACAAGTCTAATCTTAGGAGGAATAGTGTTGTGCTTCTTAGGAGAAGGAATGGTCACATCCATAGGAATAGATTGAAGATCTTCCTTAGAAGGAAGATTAGTTATATCCATGAGGGGAAGAACTTCATCTTCAAGTATGATACAAATGTCAATTGTTGGGGATCTAGGTTGACTTAAGGATATGATCATATCTTTCTTCCATTTTTGATAAGATTGAAAAATAGCATCACTCCTTGATGGAAAAGATTTAAATTGCTTAGGCCAAAAGAAATCAATAGGAACACTAAGGCTTCTTTCGAATGGACGAAAAAGCTATGGTTTACAGTTATAATTTTGCCATTGTGAGGAAATTTCAGACACTTATGGATTGGAGAAGCAATAGCCTTCATGGAAGATAGCCAAGGATAGCTCAACTTCATATGGAATTGCTTGGAAGAGAGTATGATAACAAAGTCAACATCTATGGGTTTTGTATGAACCTCAACATGAAGGGTGATAGAGTCAATGGTAGGACAAGAGAAGCCATCAAATAACTTCACAACTACATTAGAGGCATCATATATTGGTTTATGCAATTGTAAAGTGAAAAGATACTCCTTAGTGATGATTTTAACCACGCAAGAGGGATCAAAAAGAGCACCATGGAAAGGGATATCCTTAACCTTCCCAGCTATGTATAAAGGGCCATCGGGTGCTCTAATGGTCTCACTAGGGTCAAATGCAATACACAAATCCTTAGGCGTATCTTGTTTGTCTACCATATTTACCAAGTTTGGAGCCATAGAAGTCAATTCCTCAGAGGAGAAAGAAGTATACTCAATCTCAACCACGTTAGAGGTATGAGAAGGAAAAGGATCAGTAAAAATTTTAAGATTTTGATTAGGAGGAGCTATTGATTTATTTCCCTTATCATTCACACCTTCCATAGAAATAGTATTGTTATCAATCAAATCTTGAATCTTACTTTTCAATGCGAAACGTTTCTTAGTATCATTACCAGGCTGACGATGAAATTGACATAATAAATTGTTATCAAAATAAGGGGATGCAAGTTTAGAAGGATCAATTTGTTTTATAGGAGTAAGTTTGATAACATTTCTTTGCAACACTGAGACATAATAATATGTAAATATTCATTCAAAGGAGTAAATTGTCTTTCTCTTTTGAAAAATTTAGAAATAGAAGGCACACCTATTGTAGCATTCACATTGTTGTTATTGATTGTATCATTGAACTTGATGAAGCTTTTTGCAGGTTTGAACTTCGCAGACACTTATTGAACGCTCCCCCCCTTATCACTCGGAGCCATAGGAGTAGATTGATCCATTTGATTCACAACTAGTTGATAATTGTGGAGTGTTGCACACAACTGTGGAAAGGAAGTAAACTCAGACAAAAGAAGCTTTTCCCTGATATCTTTTTGCAAATTAGAAATGAAAATTCGTTGAATATCATTATTAGGTACGTGAAAAGAAATTTTAGCACACAAATACTTGTATCTACCAATGAAATCAATCACTTTTTCTTTAACACCTTGTTTACAATGCATTAAATCAGTCAAAGTGGTTTTAGGATCAATGTTATTTTAAAATTGTTGAATGAAAGCATTTTCTAATTTTTGAAAAGAAGTGACAGAATAAGAAGGCAAAGAGAAATACCATTGTAAAGCCTTATCTCTTAATGTTCTTGTAAATAGTTTCGCAAGCAATATTTGATCATAAGAAAAATCAATACACAAGGTTTAAAATGTTTTGACATGCATGAGAGGATCACCTTTTCCATTATAGAGTTCTAATCGAGGGAGCTCAACATTCTTAAGTGGCATAACTTTAACAATATCAAGAGAAAGTGGGCTCTCAACATCAAAGGTGGGCACACTAAACTTGGATTGACTCATAGAAGCAATTTGTTGTTGTAAGGAAGACATGGTTTGACCAAGATTGTTAATGGTTGCTGCGGTAGAAGAATTGATGTTAGACATTGTTGATTGAGAAGGTGGTGTGATGTTATTGAAGGAAGGCATGGATTGAGAATAAGGTGGTGGGACATTATGATAAGTAGGCATTGGTGATGACTGTGTAGGAAACGTGACACTTAAAGGAGAAATAAAATTGTAGAATGAATTGCCCCCTTGTGTCACATTGATTGGTTGAGGAATAATAGGAATACTTATGGAAGACATAGGTAAAGATGGAGGATTAAACGAAGAAGAGGGATTGCCCCCATGACCAATGGTTGTAGGAATGACATTTAGTGTTGATATAGCCATGATGTTTGAAGTGAAAGTAGCAATACTAGCCATTGAAGTGGTCAAAGGAATAGAAGAATTGATTTGATTTGAAGGTTGTGAATAACCTAAGTTCTCAGCACAACTCATGATAGGCATGACATTAGAATCAACAATATGAGAAATGCCACACAATATATCAATTCCATTCTTATCACTTTGAATCATGTGTTTAAGTCCTTCAATTAATGGAAGAGCTTCACTATTAGGGTACTCTTGAGACATCCATTGTTGAAAGTTATCAAATTGATTGTCCAATTTTGAAAGCTGATCTATGGAAACTCTAGTCAAAGCTTCTTCTTCATCATGGGATTCATCAATGGGATAAATGGGCTCATGATTAGGATGGGAAGCATTAGCATTATCCTCATTAAAGAAGTCACCCAGATTATGCTCCATCTCCTTGGTAATTAAACCTTGGGAAGCCTTAATTCTAATGGTTTGTCTAATAGGAATAGTGTAGGTAGGACTAATAGTGGTAAAACTCATGCACTAGAGGGAAAATTGAAATTTTTGAATTTTGAACAAAACTTACAAAATTTAAGAGTTATGATTAAACAATTTGAACTTTGTTGGAAGAAGAAAATGACACAATTTCCAAAATAATAAATCAAAGAAAATTGGAATTTTAAAATTAGGACAAATTAGAATCAACCTCTTAATTTAAAACAATTTCTTGAAATTTAAAATGTTGAATTTTGGAGGTATTTTCGATGTTAGAGGGATCAAAAATTGACAAAAGCAGCCAATCTTCTAGATTTAGGTGATTAAATACAATCAAAACAGTCTCCCAAAATTTTGGGAAAAAAGTTGAGGACTGTGGCGGGAATGTACATGGTCTAACCAACTTTTTTCAAAATTTTCAGGGATGAATATTACGATGATTTTAATGCTAACCCCCCAAAATTGGTGAATTTAACGATATAGAGATAGGCAAAATTAAGGTTCAAATGTGAGAATAGGACCCTATTAGGGTTTTGAAGAAAAAGAGGAATTGAATTGCAAATTTGAAAAGGGTCACA
Organism: Cryptomeria japonica; assembly: GCF_030272615.1. NCBI lineage: Eukaryota > Viridiplantae > Streptophyta > Pinopsida > Cupressales > Cupressaceae > Cryptomeria > Cryptomeria japonica. Next base: position 679,400,465 of record NC_081409.1, on the reverse strand, counting down.
CCTAAAGGGGAGGGACACCTTGGAGAATGTTTTAAAAATATGAATTTGAATGAAATTGATTGAAATTTGTACAAAATATAATTAATTTTAAAAATTAGGGTTTTTATGGCCTAACCACTTAATTTTTGAAATTTTAAATTTTGAAAAAGGAGGGAAATTGAAAATTTTGAATTTGTAGGATAGGAGATGAGTCTAAAAATAGTCACACTCTTGAAAATTAAATGAAAATTCAATTTTGCCACAATTTCAAGATGATTTTTAAAAATTAGGTTTTGACAATTAATCTCTTAATTTTGTGAATTTGATTTGCAAATTGAACAAGGCATTGAAGAAATTGAATTTGACAAACAAATCAATTTTCAAATCTAAGACAATAACAAGCAATTTTTACAAAACACAAGTTCAATTTCAATTTTAAAAACTAGAGTTTTGAATGAATTAACCACTAAGTTTGCATAAAAATTAAACTTGCCAATGAAAAAATATGCAATGATTTTCAGAATAAAGTGTGTAAGACATCAGGTTCACCAAAATGTAATGTTGAAAAAGGGTGATGAAGATCTAGAGGAAATCTTTTCTTCACTCCAAGGAGAGATGAAAGTTTCACTTCGGATTTCCCTTCAAACACTTTTCACGCATTACATTAGAAGAGGGGGTAAATGCACTAGATTCAACCTCCAGAGAAAGAGATTGAATTCTGAGTGATATAAGAATGGTCAGATAATCCCCTCTTTTGGAATGAGATTTGAATTGAATTATGTACTTATAACCAAGCGAAAAAGCGATGAAGCTCTGATTATAACTCAAGATAGAAGTGTAGGATGAAGCTGTGCACCTGGATCCAGCAATAATCCATCGAGATGAAGTTGGCCTGCGAATTCGAGAAAAACTTGCCCGGACCGTGGCAGGAGTGTAGACGGTCCTCCAAAAAATTTGCAAAATAAAAAGGGTTTTTCCGCCTCTACAAATGGAGTCCAAATCCAAAAGTATAGCTACGCACTTGCAACCTTCACACAAAAAAGAGAGGAATAGGGGTTCAGATTGGGGGTTTTCCTTCAGGTCAAACCCTAATTTTGGAATTAACCAAATGATGAAAGAAAGTACTTGCAAGTAAATGTAAATCACCTCAAGGGAGGCTGTAATAAAAATGTTTATAGAATTGCTTGTATTGGATTGAATGTTGAAAGGGATCTCCTCCTCAATGGTTGAATCCTTGACTTGAATGCAACACCTATCCTTGAAGGGAGACTTGAGAATGCTCAATGCTGGAAGGGAATGCTTGATCTCATGTAGACTTCCAACTCATCCCACTTATAAAAATGAGAGGACAAATGTGACATATGTAATCGTCAATTAGGGTTAATTGATTGATTTCTCATCACAAGCCGACACTAGTGGAGTTTTTCCAACTCAATGCACAACTGCTAAAGCATAATTGAAAAGGGTCCCACCCCAAAATGGGGTAGGGATAGGGGTGCGAGACCCCTATCCTAGGGGGACAGGGGCACCATGCCCCTGTCCTACCCTTTTTTCTAGGACAGGATGTAGTTTAGGTAGTGCAAAGGGCAAGAGAGATGTTGTCTTTAGGTGCCGAGCAAGTCTTCAATCCCCAATCAGGCTGAGGGATTCAAATCACATGTGTGAGGACCCTAATATGGTCAACAATTGCAAGGGTTGCAGTTTCATGACACTACAAATATATATGCCTATTTGGATCTCCATCACCATTGAACCTATCAAACTTCAAGGATTCAACAGTAGTAGGAAGGATAGTGTTGAAAATGGTGATATCCAGGGGGCTCTTTTTGTCATATGCAAGCACAAATGATTGGCCAGAAGTAGAGGCTAAATTTGTTAGCAACAACTGCAACTGCCCCATGTTTTGCAAGATTGTATTCAGGATAGGATTAGAAGGTGGAGGAGGTGGAGGTGGTCTGGAACCACTACTACCTCCACTGGAACCTCTAGAAGGACCATTTCCACCGACAGATGTAGTGCTAGTGCTAATCGTAGATATCTAAGCCATAGCAAAAGTGAATGTTGAGCCACTAGACATACCGGTATAACCCAACGGAGTACTAGAGGCATTGATACCATGAATAGTGGGCCTAGGTTTGACCATATACACTAATAAACAAGGTATGTCGACACTTTGTTGGGAACCACAGAAATTTGACTGACCATCCTGAGGAGAGGCGTATGCTAGGGGTACATGACTCTTCACAATCATGGACAATGCTCTCAACATCTCTAGACCAAGCTCTTATCTGAGATGAGCATATCCCTTAGGGTATTAACTACATTCCCCACCTGGGGGAGAATATTTTATTGATCAAGAAACCCTTCAAAGTCTCTTAGTTTCTACTCTAAAGAATGGATCTGGTCAAAGTCAATAGTAACAACGACATCATGGTCAACAATGGGAGGAGAAGGCGACAAAGAGTTCATTGGGGAATTGTTTTGGGAACTAGCAGCTAAAGAGCCACCCATGAAAGGGATGCTAAGAGTACGATAAGTGAGAAACTCATTCAGATTAGGGAGAGGATCCTTTTTCACTGTGTTGGGTAGAGGATTGTAACGATCAGGAGGAAAAATCCTCTCGGAAGACCTCCTAACCACAACTCTTTTTGCAGTTTGAGTCGTAAAGCTCATAGACGAGCTACACGACGTTCAGGACCACACCATAGGGACACGGAAAAGGTAGAATGATAAAGTTGGTTTGAGTTAGATGCAAATACCAAAAGGAAATGCCAAAATTTTATTGGATGCAAATGCTTGTTTTTGTTTTTGCTTTTTTACACTGTCTGAAAAATTTCAAAGACTAATGCAACTAAATGAAGCAGAAAGTAAATAATACAAAAACAATCATGATTCATGTCGGGTTCACCAAAATGTAGCTAAGGGAATTTCTCACATGGATCCTTGAGAACAAATGATCCCTCTGATACCTCCTCGAATCGACACTAAGATGAGCGAGGGAATATCAGAGTTATTCTAAAGTGTCAAAAAGCCAAGAAGACTCTTTGAACGACACTATTGAGCCTCTGTCCCTAGGACAAGCACATAGAGATGGGACACCAGCATGACATACTATCATCTTGTATGAACAAAGCACAGATCCCTTGCAGAAAAGCTCTGGATACACTAACAGAATGTATTAGCTAATGAAAAGGTGTTAAAATAAAGTGATAACACAAAACACGATACTAAACCAAGAGATAAAAAAGGAGTGATAGAATGTTACACGTGGTCCACTCTATGAAGCCTCCCACAAGTTAATCTCCTCTTCACGGTGGTGTACCTACACACATGCAAGAAAGGAAAATGTTGGGGGTTATCTTTTGGAGCCTGCCTAAGTCAAACCCCCATTTTGGTGTTTCCACCTCCACTGACAACCCAAGAAGCCACGAGAATAACAAAGTGATAAATTTAATTGAAAAGATGCAACAAGAGATAAGTAAAAGATATTGGAAAATGAAAGAGAGAGATCAAGGAAACTCCCCTTCCATAAATGATTATTGGAAATGCTGGCATAGAGTGCTTGAAATACTACGACAGTGGTAATGCTTGTAGAAGGTTGTCCCAAGATAACCTCCAAGAGATTCAAATTGTAAAAGATCATTAACTTGCCAAGATAATCCCCCCAAATTCCTTTGAAATTGATAAATAAAGGTCCTGGAAGGAAAATGGATGTCGATGGGTGCATACAGATGTGTTACGATTCCTTTTGGGCGCAAGCATAATTCTCAAAAAACCACCTATGGACTGTCATATTTGTGGGATGCTAGCACGCCACATGGACATCTCTGTGCCGCACTTGTGTCCCCAAAGATGACTGGTTGGCAGCATTGGTGATGCTTCAGTCAGAGATGACAAAGATTGTTTAACTAGAAAAAAGGACAGGATGGCAAAGCTTGACCTCCTATGTCATGGAGGAAGGCACCATTTGTCACATTAAATGCAAGGGATAAGATGTTTGACATTACACATACCAATACGCAACACATCCATATAGACACTTAATGGTCAAAACAAACTCTCAAATGAAAATAGATATTATCTAGATCTCCACATGCTATAGTGAGACCCATAACATATCAAATAACCTTTCACAAATCATATCCAGGCCCAAAGCTATGATTAAGATAGAATATCACACCCTATTATGAAATATGCCACAAGTTCTCGAGAACACAAATATATTTCCGGATGACAAAACTGACTCATTCATAATGCCAAAAATATAGCCAAAGAATATAACAACATCAACAAAACATTTTAGACCCAAACACTTTCAGAACAACTAATAGAATAATTGCAACATCAACACAACAAGAGATCTTTGCACCATAGACATTTTGGACCAACAACTATCTGGAACAAGAAGTTTGACATCAATGAAAACAACAACAACACATATTTCTAACAATATCCCCCTTTGTCATTGATGGAAATACTTGACTAAAATCAACACTTAAACTACAAAATAAGATTGCTCCATCTCTCCCAAAATTGCTCACTCCCAAAACTGCTCAATTTGTCCCCAAACTTCTCAATCTCTACCAGAACTACTCAATCTCTCCCCCTTGGCCATCCAAGAAAAAGCCCACAACAACACTACACACTCCACTGCTCCCCCTGAGAGTAGCCATGACAGTAATCCAAGAAAAGAAGTAGTCATGAAAGCTCCCCTTAGAAAGACACATTTCCATAATGTACCTACTTAGAAGGAGGGGCAATAACCCCAAGTTTCTCCTTGAAAGAAACTCAATTGTATCCTTTGCCAATGCCTTAGTGAAAATATCTACTACCTATTTCTTTGTAGAGATATATTCCAATCAAACTTCCTTCTCAACAATCTTCTCCCTTAAGTAGTGATATCTAATTGAAATGTGTTTTGTTCTTGAATTCATAACCAGATTCTTTGAAATGTTTATTGTACTTGTATTGTCACACATAATAGGAATTTCTTCATCATATGATACCTTGATATCTTTAAGAGTTTGTCTCATCCATATTACGTGAGTACAAAATGATGTTGCTACAATATACTCTACTTCAATAGTAGATAGGGAAACTAAATCCTATTTCTTACTGAACTAGGAGACCAATCTCTCTCCTAAAAAGAAAGCACCACCACTAGTATTGTTCTTGCCATCAACACTTCTAGCCGGATCTTTATAAGTGTAAAATTTAACATGAAATCTCCACCTTTTATATACCAGAGTCTAAAATCCACAGTACCTTTCAAATATCTAAAAATTCTTTACACAACTTTCTCATGTGTCGCCTTAGGATTTTCCTGAAACCTATCCACCAAACACACAATCTACATGATATCTGGTCTAGACATAGTCAGATAGAACAATCCACTAATCATCAATATGTACTTCATTTGATCAACCTCCAGAGACTCGTCATATTTTCTCATGTTGCATCCAATGGTTAAAGGAGCTGTAACTAGTTTACAATCATCAAAACCAAATTTCTTAAACATCCCTTTCACATAATTTCTTTGTGAGATATAAATTCCACTTTTAGATTGAATAAATTGTAACCCAAGAAAGAAAGATAACTCATCAATCATTGACATTTCAAACTCTTTCTGTATATCTTCACTAATCTTGAACTAAAGATTATTGTCTGTTGTAACTTTCTTGAAATTATGTCATAGCATATACATGTCTAATCTTGCATACTAGGCTCTAGGTGCCTCTTTGAGTCCATATAATGCTTTCTTCTATCTACACACCATATACAGATATTTTGTCAGTCTGAATCCATCTGGTTACTCAATGTATACATCTTCTTCTAGATCTCCATTTAAAAATGTTGACTTGATATCCATCTGATAAACTCTAAAGTTATTGTGAGCAAAAAAATCAAGAAATATATGTATAGCATCCATCCTTGCTACCAGAGAAAAAATTTCTTCAAAGTCTATGCCTTCCACCTAAGAATATCCTTTACATACTAGTATTACTTTATTCCTTGTAACTTGTCCTTGCACATTTATCTTGTTCCTCAACACCCATTTAGTTCCATCACTTTTACCTAACTCTCATCTTTACTTGCTTCCTCATAAGTCTTTAGCTTAGTCAATAATATAAAACAACAGTTGACTTGTTCTTGAGATTCTACAATCTTCCTTCTTGTCTAAACACCTTTTGTCTTCTCTCCAATTATCTAATTTTTTGAATGATGCCTCTGAACATACTTAGCAGGTACTTTTGTTGAGTCTTCTTCTTTTTCTTCTTCTTTATCATTTGATTCCTTCTCCTTGTTCTCTTCTAGATAAGTTATCTTCTTCGTAATTGCTGGAACAATCTCCACCTTTTGTGCCTGAAAATATTCACTTTCCTTTTTATCTTGATGTAATATGCATTTCCACTTGTTCTAATTAATTCTGCAACTCTTTACCAGTCTTCTCTTTTCTGATAACACATCTAGCGCTATTGAACAAAACCTCATAATGTTTTCTACACATCTAAGTAACACATAATAGATTATGTCTTAATCCTTTGTTGAGACATGGACCAGCTAGGACTCAAACCTAGGACCTTCCATATGCTTCTAGAGTGCTCTACCACTGAGCTACTGGCTACTCTTTGACCAGTCCATCGTGTGGCTTATTTCCAATACCAACACCCCCCTTAAACCACACCTCTCATGTCCTTGGGGCTTCTAGCCTGGACTTGGATCTGATACCATGTTGAGACATGGACCAGCTAGGACTTGAACCTAGGACTTTCTATACGCTGTTGGAGTGCTCTGCCCCTAAGCTACTGGCCCCTCTTGGACCATTCCATCGTCGGTCTAGGTGTGGCTTATCTCCAACACTAACATCCTTCAACATAATAAACATCATTAGTTTTATGCTTAACATCAATAGAAACACTTCCAATACCCCGAATAGTTGCTCCATCTTCTCTAAAAAAGTTCACTGATCCACCATAATATCTCTTGAGATTAATAAACTTGTCTTAATTACTTGTCATATGGTTTGAACATCTAGAGTCAATAATCCATGTATTTGGTTCTATCTTAGCATGCAATGCAGTCTTGATCATATTCTCCTCTTCTAGTTTCTCTGATGTATTCTTCTTTTCTTCTATTGCTAAAAACAAGTATTCTTCATTTGAGTCGTCATCAATGTCATCTTCAGATATATGTTCCTCTGTATAAAATAAGCCCATCTTCTCTCTTCTGTTAAAGTCATGCTTCTTAGTTTTATTTCTCTTCTCATCATCATTTGGTCTCTTATAATCTTTGTTGTAAGTACATTGAGAAGCATGATATCCAATTCTACCACAAGAAAAATATTTCAGAGGTACTTACCTTTGTATTTTCCAATGCCTCGTTGTAATCTTCTTATAAATTTTGCTTCATCCAACTCTACATTGCATTCCAGATCATCATATCTTGAAACATTAAATATTGCTTCTTTCTTTTATCTTTTCTCTATTCTCTTTTCTCTTCCTCCATTTCTAAAATTTCAAAGACTACTAAGGTACCAGTAAGTTGATCAATAGTGTACTTGCTTAAATCATTGCTTTCTTGTATGACACACCTCGTTGCTTTGTAGGAATTTAGCAGGGTTAGCAAGATTTTCTGAACAACATCACATTCATCCAAATCTCCAACGATAGCTCTAATGCGATCAACATACTCTATGAATATAGTTCTCAACACCTTCATCTTCAATCATTCTCAGATACTCATTGTAGTCACATAAATCTATCCAGTTTAATTAAATGAATATTTGCTATTTATTTAATTAAAAACCCACTAGCAATCAGTTAATTCAATTAACATTTAATTAATTCATCTTCAAACATTCTCCTATTAATTAAATAAATTATTTAATTTATTTTAATTAATTCATTAAACCAAATTCACAATCAATTAAATGAATAAATCCTATTTTATTCAATTTAATCCCATTTCCTCTTTTAAATAAATTAAATAAAACATTTATTTAAATCATCAAATCCCCCCACTTGCATTCTCCTACAAATGCAACTTGCACTTATTTGTTGAAATAAATGAATTTTATTTTTAATAAAAATCCTTTTTTCCCTCACCCACCAAATCCACTTGCAAGCCTAAACCCCTTCTAGATTCTTCTAATCCTTTCCTAATTAACCTAATCCATCCCCTAATTATTGTCACATTCCTAAGCAACTTGGAGTCACTTCTCAAAGGTTTCAAAGTCTTTAAAAAGCATTTAATGCTTTGTGTGTTCAACAATTTAACCACCAAAGTCTTCCAAAACCACTAATGGCTCTTACATGACCATTAATGGCTCTTACATAACCATTTATGGTTATTTCAACTTGCACTCATGTGTCTCCTCAAGCATTTATTGCTTTGACCATGGTTATCCCTTTTGCCTTTGCACAAGAGTTTATCCATTGGATAAAGGCTTTATTCTTTGAATAAAGAATTTATTCACTCAACCCAACCTTGACCTTAACTCCCAAGTTAACTCCCAGGTCATGTCAAGCATTTAATGCTTATTCCCTCTCCTCTCAACCTATCTCATATTGACACTTGTCATCCTGGGATTGGGTTGAAAGCCCTCACATGGATCTCAAACCATTCAATCATGACTCTTGTTGAGATTACTCAATCTCAACCATCCATTGCTCCATTTTACCTATAAATAAAGCCCATTTCTTCATAATCCGGATCCTAAAAACTTGTATGCATTTAATCTATAGTGAATTTTAGAGAGCATTTAGCATAAATCTCTAATATATTGTTAACTTGGACTAAAATAAATCTTAGTTCTTTTTCATAATATGTTTAATTAGTTTTTTTTACACTTACATAGCATAAGCTTGAGATCATCTACAATCTTGAACCTCCATAAGCATCAATAGTGCAAAAAGCTGCTGAGAGCTACACTATTTTGGAACTTGGAGAGGAAAGCAACAAAGGAGAAGGAGCTAAGAACATGTTAAGAGGCATTTGGAGATGCCTTCTTATATTTGTGTCATTTGTTAAATATGTTAGCATGATCTTAGTATCTCTTTTGATATGCCTGCTTAGGTTAATCTTTGGTTGAATAACACTAACATTAATCCTATTTGTTGTTGTTTTTGGTGTGTTATAATACCACAGGTTTTATCCTAACTTTTTCCTTTTTGCAGAGCATCATTTGGTGAACCCGACGTGAATCCAAGCACCCAAAAACTTTTTAAAAAAAATCAACTAACATGTTTGAATGTTGAAATTGACACAGGTCACGCTTTAGCGCTTTTGATCAGGTTGTAGCGCTATTGCAACTTGTTATTCTAACGCTATTATTTTTACAATAGTGCTATTGTCTCAAGTTTAGTGCTATTGTGCTTGTTTCAGCGCTTTTGTGCTTATTTTAGCACTTTTGCACTTGTTCTGGTGCATTTGTATTTACTGTCAATTTTTCCTTCCAGCGCTTTTGTTTCTGTAAAAAACGCGTTTTTAGTTAACTAGCGCTTCTGTTTTCACACAGACTAGCACCATTGTAAAAGAACATTGTAAGGAAGGCCTTGTAACCGAAAAATTGATTTATTTTTAGGCTTGTTGAAGCACCCCTTAGGTATGGATTTTACTAACTGTTTTCTTTTTGTGTAGGTCTAAAACTCACTTCCTTAAAATTAAAATTTTGTTTTTGGTGTTTTAAAAATTGAACAAAAACAACTTTTCTTTTCTTTCCAGTTAGGATCATTTGTTTTTGGTGCCTTAAAACTGAACAAAACAAACTTTGTTTATTGCAAGTTTAGGCTTAATTTTTCATTTGGTGCTTAAAATCAACAAGGCAAAGTTATTTCTTGCATCAAACTTTAAAAAAAATTCACAATCCACACTTCAATTTTTGGTGCAAATAAAATTTACAATCAACTTGTCTCAATTTTGTAAAATTGATTTACTTCAAGCAAACATGCTTTTTATTAAGTTGACCAGGATTTCATTTTCCTAGTTACTAAAACATATTGCCTTTGAAGTTAAAAAGAACATCATGGTTGTTGGAGCAACATCTCCAAATTAGATAGAAAATCATTGCAATTACAAGTTAAAAAGAACCAGTGCTTTTTCGTGATTGGCACATTTGTGCAAAAAGTTGGTTGAGTGGTCCTACTTCTAACACACACTATCCTCTCCCTTGGCTTTCGTGGTCCTAGGTGCAAGAGAAAAGTGTTAGTAACACTCAAATTTTTATCTTTTTAAGAGAGGCCTGCCAAGAGACACATCACTCTTGGGAATGACCTCACACGGTAAATCCTTCGAGCCGCTATAGAAACCAGGTGAGAGCGAAAGTTGTAGCCTTGGGTATAGCTATTCCTACAGTGTAACTTGCCGAAAGGACAAATGGGCCCCACCACAAGTTACAAGGCTCTTAAGTTAGTCACTGCAGAATGAACTTATGTCCAAAGACATCAAAAATGACTAAACACCTTTGAGTAGTAGCCCACCTGTTCTATTGATTAAGGATATTTGTGATATAATTCAGTGCAAGAGCATAGATGGTTTTGCTCCCAAGATACTCACCATACATATTTCCTTGAGTAGAAACATAGCTTTTTGAAAAGTCACTTGTGGCTTGATGAAAGTGGTGACTCCCCCATCATAGGGATCATCCATTTGAGATGCTCGTGCAAGACTTAGTATATCACATCCTTACCTTCCATGGCAGGATTCATAAGGTATGTAGTACCAAAGTCGAAGAAATATCAAGATGTGGGTTGAATTTATCGCAACTGGCCATTTGACTTTAGGGATACAAAGTGTTTGAAGTGTTTTTGTTTTAGTCAAAGACCAAGTACAAATTGAGCCAACTTCAGGCTTTGGAAAGAAAAACACTTAAAATACACTTAAAGGAAAGGGTCATAAAAAGTCCAAGGATTGGGTTGATCTAGACACATACTCTTTTGTGCCTTTGAGGTAACATTCTTGTGTTTGTGTGCTTGCTTTGTTTTCTTGTCAAAGAAACATCAAAAAATCCAAAAATCAGAACAAGTATTCATCCAACCAAACATTTTTCAAATCCAACCAAAAAGATCAAAAACAAAAAAAGGTTTCAAACTATATGACCATTCTTCACATCTTGAGAAAGAAGAATCTTCATCAAAACATCAACTTGAAAAGAAGACCATTGAGCTCAAAGGCTTTGATCAAAAGGAGGAAATTCTTCTATCTAAATATACAAATCTTTGTCTCTCATAGAGTTTTTCTGCATCACATGCGTCTCTACCTTCAAGGCAAATCAAACGAATTTGATCCAGAGTCATTGAACCACAGAGCTTTTATGCAATATAGAGCTTTGAGTTATCACAAAAACCAAGGAGGCAAGATCAATCCCAACTTCTTCCCAAACATTTGTATCACATACAACGTAGCTCAAGAAATGTCACCAATGCCCGAAAGGGAAGAGGTAGAATTTGTTCCATTTGTGACACAAAGCTTTTATTGAAGTTAAAAATGTTTCATCCATTACCTCATTCATTTTCAACTCTCAAAACATTAAAGAGGTTCTTGTCCTAAGTTGTCTTTTGGATATTGCTTGAATCAAACACAAAACATCACTTTTAGATTGTTTCTACATCTAGGATAAGCTCATCCTAAGAGACATATCTACATAGGTTAAAACTAGTTTATGAGTGAATCCTCTCATTACTAGGTAGTTAAGTCTATAACACATCTCAGATTTCTCTAAACCTTATCACATCAAACCTAATAAAAAACAACAAGCAATTCAAAAAAGAAAACTTTAGTAATATCTACCTTTAAGTGCTAGAGATCCACATGCAAAACAACACACCAACCATCGATCTTTCATTTCATCAAAACTCATCATCATTTTCACCCAACTTCAACAAAAACTCATAAACAAAATGGCTCATACTCGATCATAGTCAAGGAAACGAGAAATAGAAATTGAAGAAGAAGAGGAGGAAAATATCAATGAATTTCAAGAAACACTTGGAGGAAATGCTAATGACAAAAACCCAAGCATGCCCACTCCTACAACAATAGAAAGGGCTCAACACAGCCCTCTCTTTAACAAACTTTTTGATGAAATACTCAGGAGCAATGCGGATGCTCACTTTTTAAAGCTTGCTCAAGAAGGAGCCAAACTCCCCTCTGACTTTGATCTTGCACAACTAAGACAAGCATCAGAATGACAAAGTCGCCATGAGGAAGAAAGATGTAGAGATACCATCAGATATAACATTCCTCGAGGTAACCCACCACCTCCTCCTCTGAATGAAATGGAGATGTTGCGGCAACAAGTTGAAAATCTCGCCCAACAACTTCACAGTGGTGTAAAGACTAACCAATTCTCACTCAATGACATCTGTCCCTATCCCTTTGATAGAAATCTTTATATGCCACCTTTTCCATGGGGATTCGAAACACCCAAATTCAAAAAATATAGAGGAAAGGGAGATCCTCGTGATCATGTCAGAAAATTCCACTCAGCTTGCCTCGAAGTGGCATACGAAGATATGTACCACATGCACCTTTTTCCCCAAAGCTTGGGAGGAACAACCACATCATGGTTTTCCCGACTACTAGGTGGCATTAGGACCTTTGAAGAGCTAGTTCAGAAGTTCTTGGCATATTACTCTCATAACATTGAACGTGATATCACCATGGCTGATCTATGTAACACTAAACAAAAACCAGGTGAACTATTCTCAGTACTCCTGCAATGATGGCATCAAATGTCTAGCAGACGTTCTCTTCACTTACCTAAACAAGAACTAGTGGAAATGTTTATTTCCAACTTAAATGAAGAAATGGAATTTCACCTGGATGTCAAAGACACAGACTCTTTCAATGACATGATCACAAAAGGTTTAAAATGTGAGCAGGCTCTCATCAAGAAAGGACTTATCAAAATCTATAATGAACCAAAGGATGCTCCTTGCCCATGCTTCAATAGTGACAAACCAAGCTTCTAGAACAAAAAAAAAATGTTGTCAATGACAGGGTTGTGGATGCAAGAACTATCAAAAGTGTGCAACCTGTAGTTCGATTTGCAGGATAGAATCCCCCACCTCAGACTAACACAGTTGCTCCTCCAAATCAAGGCTACATTACATCTCACGATGAACCCAAACCTCATCAACAAAAACAAAAGCGAACATACACTCCATTAGGGGAACCCATTGAAACAATATTACGACAACTGGTTTCTAAAAATCTAGTAACCCTACCCAAAACATCAAACTATGAACCTCAAGTCAAACCTACATGGTAGAGGGATACTGAACATTGTGTTTTCCATCAAGGGAGAGGACATAAGACAAGCAATGGTCACAGATTAAAATATCTTATTCCGGATCTTATTGACCGAGGTGAAATCGATCGAAGGACATGACCCAAAGACAACAAACAATGATCATCTGATGTTCAAAAATCCACTTCCATCACTAGATCAAAGGGATCCCTCCACTTCCAGGAGAGGCACTGATACCATTGATTATATGTGAGCCGCGTATAATTACACTGTAAATCACCTGTATGATGCCAGTGAACAAATTGCAACTATAACCATCAAAAATCCCAGCTCTACTTGCAATGTTGTTACATGTCGCAACAAGACTACTATAAAGGCATCTCCATAAGGCACCCCATCTATCCCAAAGTAGTATAACCTTGTGGAACAGTTAGAAAAAATGCCCGCACTGATATCTATCTTAGAGCTATTGCGCCTATCTCCATCCCATAAAAAAATCTTGGATCAAGCTCTCCAAGAGGCGTCAGTCCCTGCAAACCTAAATACAAATCAATTCCAAGCCATGGTTGGAAGTCTAAAGTCATCACCTTGTCTCACTTTTTTCGAAAGTGACAACTCTTCCTTCCAGCAACCTCATAACGCTTTGCTACACATTGAAGGATTTATCAACCATCATAGGATCAAGCAAGTCTTGATCAATAATGGAGCAGGCCTGAATATTTGTTCACTGCAGTTGGTCACAGCTTTGGTATATGCCATTGAATCTGTGGATCCTCGTAAGAAGATCACAATCAAAGCTTATGATGATGCAAAGCTCTCATCCAAAGGAGCTATGGTACTACCAATCCGAGTGGGCCCTGTGGTGAAACGTATCATCTGTCAAGTCCTGGACCTTCCTCTAGCATACAATTTGTTGTTGGGAAGACCTTGGATACACACCATGCAAGCTGTTCCATCCACTTACCATCAATGTATCAAGTTCCCACATAACGGTGCAAAGATCACAATCCTGGGTGATGCAAATCCCTTTGCATATTGTCATAATATTAGTCATCAACCAGAGATTACCGTTCCCAACAATAGAGAAACCATCTCCTCCACATCATACATAATTCCAACCTCTCTTGCTATTTCAAACACCACTATACCTAAGAAAGAAAAGCTTAAGATGAAAATAGCAGAGGAAGGTCCTGGGGAATACAATTTGAGTCAACTCTTTTGTGTGGGACAAATGCCCACTTATCCTAGAACACATGGAAAACCTCAGTGGCTACTTCAAACACCACTGATCACGCTAGCATGTACTTTGACACCTTTCATCTTTGGGAAGAGTCAAGAAGAAGAAACCAGAGATGAGGACAATAGAATGGATCTATAAAGATCCCATCACCACCGATATACTGCAAGCTACACTTCCCATAGATCAGTATGACAAAGGCCTCCTCATTATGCAAAGAATGGGTTATGATGGTCAGAGTGCTTTGGGACCTTGTAACAAGGAAGACATGAACCGCTACTGCCAGAATTAAAGCCCAAAGATAATACAGGCCTAGGCTTTCAAAAGGAGATCTTTCCTAAGCTCAGATTCAAAGGAAAACCCAACAAACCACTATATCAGCCTATTGCAAAGAGGACACCTTTTATTATAACACAAGCATCAAACACCATCCTAACTACCCCACTGAGGCTAAAAATCCCAACACAACCATCTACAATGCCAATCATCGCACCAATCAAACCAGTGATCCCATCAGTAGCAACAATAACATCAATAGCACCATTAGCACCAGCAACTATATCAGAACCCATAGCAGTATCTATGACACCAACGATTCTAGCAGAAGCAGTAGAGTCAACACTACCGATACTCCCCGTATCGGATTCATTGATCCCTATCATCCTTCCTTCAGCATTGATCATTTTATCTACAAACGTACATCAACCGATCACACCTGCAGTGTTTAACACAAAGGACATCCCAGTATGGTATAGTAATCGGATACTGGAAAGTGATTCAAAGACCGACTCACATGAATGGGAATTTGATTCCATCCAGCTTAATACAATTAGGCCCAATATGGAAAGCTAATGTATTGAGAGGGGAGGGGTGACTCAGTACTTCAAATCCTTTTAACAACAATATCTTTACTGTTATGCATAAACCAAAAATTGCTGCAACATAACATAAAGCTAAAACTAATAAATAAAAATCATACATGATTCACTCCATAACACATATATTTTGGTTACGCAGAAACTCTTGATTAGAGAGAAAAACTACGGTGGGGATGGCACCCACAACTTCACAACTGCAATAATAAAGAGTGCTCGGTTAGAGCTACATGTTTAGCTATTTCTGATAGCTTACCCTATTAGGAGTATTAGGATTTGTTAGATGTACCTTGCTAAAGGATTTTACAACACTTAAACTAAAATGTTGTACTTGGTTAGAGGCTTTACAATTTATAGACTTTACATATTCTATAGCAGATTCTATAACTTCTGCAACTTTACAGATCTAGAATGTTATAGCAGATTCTATGTGCTCAAAATAAGATTACCTTGCTTATAGCATACCTTAGTAACCCATAAAGTAACTCGGTAAAACCTTTTGTATACTATGTTCTTTGACAGTTCTCTGAAATCCTTCTCGGTGACCTCTATGTCTCTGTAATAGTCAAAACACTTAGTGCTTTCTCATGTATCACACATGTCTTGCTTCATACACCTCTTTATATCTCTATCTATCACTACATGTATATATCTGATCTCAATCCATGTTGTATAAATAGATCTCTTATGTCGGTGATTTGATTCATTGCTTCGATCTTACAAACATGATTTATCGAATGAATAACTATACAAAATATTTCATTGGATAAATGACCTCGAAATCATACACAATCTTTAAGTGCAATTTCCAATGTGATAACAGTTCTATGTTCCTCGATCTTGTAACACATTTTCATATGTGTGTCCAGGTTCAATGAATCTGGTAACACGTTTCACTCGGTGTATATCGACTCGGTGTATCATCTTTGCTACTTGATAGACATGGAATGATACTCGGTAGACAACTCGATGGATACTGGGCTCTATGAATACTTTCTTCTTTAACCGACTATTCTATTCATACCAACTGAATATTTTGGTAGAGATAACCGACTAGAGTATATAGAATGACTTTGAATGTAAAACTAATGACAACCTGATAAGTAGTAACAATCTCCCCTTTTGACATTAGTTGAGATGTTTGACAAAACTACTTTAAAAGTCATAACTCAAAAATCTATATACTTACAAAATTTGACTAAACAAACAGTATATACATTAGTCAATGAAATAGTATATTCAGATATACTCCCATTATCAATATACTGTACAAAATTCTGATTTTGCATGCTCGGTGATCAATGTTCTGTCATAACTGCTCGGTTCACTGCTCTATCAAAATTGACTCTGTTTTGAATACTCTGTTTTGCTCGGTATATACTCCCCCTGTATACTACACTCCTTTTGTTTGATACTTTGATGCTTTGATACTATATCACTCCCCCTTTTTGACAAACATCAAAATTTAGGTACCATTCGGTGGTGGCAACTAGTCAAAAATAGATTTGTACTTTGTTCGGGCATCGGTGAGAGTGGCAGAGAGGGCATCCTTAACACTGTCCATGAGTGAATTCCGAGCTGTAATGTCAGCTAACAGTAAAATGAGTCCATATAATGTGCTTCCCTCTTGTTGAGTGGATAGGGATGTAGCCTTGTTAATCTGCTCTCGGACGGAGGAAAGATGAGGAAGGAATAATGTTTGTGTAGCTAGGAAATGTGGAAATCATCAAAGGAAATAGACAATATTAGTCATAGCTCAATTACAAAAGCTCAAATGCAATGATCAATCCTAATTACATCCAATAGAGATATGAAAACAAGATATTCAAGATTTGAAAATTAAGCAAACCAAGTGCAGATTTGAATGTCTCCTTCATGTGGCTCCATTGCCCTTCTTTCTCCTTCAAATAGCTTTGTTGTGGATCTCACCTACTAGTGCATGATCATGATATGAAAGCAAGTAGACAAGATGATTGCTCAAGAATACTCGAAGCGTGATTGATTCGGGAATCGATTTGAAAAGTGATTCGTTCGATAATGTGATTAGCTGGGATTGAAGAAATTCATCCAATTTATAGACAAATTGGAGAAAAGATCAAATTAGCATGAAGAGATTCGAATGGAAATTGCAAATCAAGAATGTCAATTATGACAAATTTGCACTTTCTATGCAAAATTGATTGATTGATAATTTATGACAAAATTATGACAAATTTCTATGTCAAAATTGATTGATTGTCAATTATGACAAATTATGACAAATTGAAATGTCATTCCCATGAAATTAGGAGGAAAATAGGAGGAAATTGAATTGGAAATTAGGAAAATTAGAAAATTGGAAAATAGGAAATTAGGAATTAGAAAATGAGGAAATTAGAAATTTAGTGAATTAATTAATAATTTTTCATTTATTAATTAATTCACAAAGAGGGAATTTAGAAATTGATGAAAAATTAGGAAATTAGGAATTAGGAGAAATTAGGTAAATCAATTAATAATTTGTCATTTATTAATTAATTCACAAAAAGAGGAATAATTAGTTAGCCAATTAAATTAAACATTTAATTGTGACACGAAGACCTAGGATAAATAAATAAATTATTTAACCTAGAGGGAAAAATGACAAACAGGGTTAAATGAATAAAATCATGAAACCCTAAAAGATGAATTAGAAATGCAAGGATGACAATTAGGTCTTGACAAAAGATAATCGATATCGACTCAATTTGATCATGATTCTACCTTGATAAAAGACTAATGCTGACAAACGATTTGATTAATAAATGCACCAATTGACGAGGAACAATGACTAATTGATCCAAATTGACACAATTGAGAAAGACGACGATTGATGACAAATTGATCACAAAAATGACAAAATTGACAAGGACAAAGATCAATGACAAAATAGATCACAAGATGACAAGATTGATGACAAATTGATCAAAAGACAAGAATCGTTGACAATTATTGATCGCATGATGACAAGATTGATAAGAGGACAAAACCCTAATTAGGATTGACGATGTCCAAAATGATGACAAATGAATACGCACATAGATGCGACAGGATAAGATTGACATAGATGCGACAGGATAAGATTGACCAAAATCATGACTGATATTGTTATCGACAAGACCAAATTCGAACGCGAGATGAATGGAGAATGCAAAAGAAGGACTCGATGCTCACAAATGATAAAGACCAAGTGCGAATCATAGGAGAAATGTTAATGCGACGCAAAAACCCTAAAATAAGGCAATGCGCAAATGTTAAAGTATGATTCCGCAAGCATTGACCATTTTTAGACGTCTACATTTTGCCCCTCTTTGAGACAATGCGATTTCAAGAATTACTTCAAAGAACAATAATGAAAATGCCCCAGACAATAATAATGACATATGCATGCCCCCTCGAGGAATTGGCCGAAAACATGCAAAGAAGAGGCCAATTGATCGATAAAAATGATAGGAGCAAACAGACTGACAATCAGAGATCGGATGCATGAAGGACAAGCAATTAAAGGTGCAAAAGACTACGACCAACATGAGATGGAGAGAGTGCACGTCCATCTATGCACTGACAAAGATCTATAAATGAGACAAAGAGAGTGAAAATGGCTCATTTGCACTAGCCAAAGAGGAGGATTTGTTGCTATGGAAAAGGACACTTGCAGAGAGATGGCGAACATTCCAATGGCAGATCACCTCAAAGAATGTGTACACACGTATAGATGACTGGACGACGTAGGAGCAGCGGTATGTATCTCAAAAACCCATGTTTTCAATTTTATGAATTTGACTGGCTTGCGAGACATTGTGGGGCCCACAGAAAAGCCAGAAACTGACTTCTGCGCTTGTGTAGGGCAAATCTTGCGCTTGTGTAATGTCTTCTATGCTTGTGTAGGGCGAATCCTGTGCTTGTGTAATGACTTATGCACTATTAATGTATGATTGTGGAACATGTATGGATATTTTTTTTTTTATGTGTTTTTGATGCATTTATAATATGAAATGGATAAAATGCTTGATGTGATGCTTGATGTAATGCAAATGTACTAACCGCATGGATGCAGGATGCAACATATGTGTTTGGGGAAATCGGAGCACTAGACCGAACTGACTATCCGAACTGACAGAAGAAATGTTAGTAAGAAGAAATGAGACAAAGGACAGTTAGAGTCGAAGAAGAGAAAAAAAAAAAATTGCTTTCAGTAATGCACTTTGTAGGTGAGAACCTTTATTTAATATAGCAAAATGGATGCGTAGCATGATCGCATTGAAGGCCAGAGCTGAAATGCAACCCTTTTTGCAAAAGACAGACACATTGTAGACAAACAACAATCACAACAAAAAAGGAAAGGGACCATGAACCATCCTGGTCACTCTAAATCACTCAGTGACATCATCGAGTAACATAGGAACATGATCGAAGATAAATCAATAAAAAGATAAGATGCACAAATTCCAACAAGTTAAACAAACATCTTGATCTTCATTGTCAAAAGTTGAAAGTGCTGATAGGACGATCATGCTATCTGGTTTCAGGGAATGCGGCACCCCATCTAAGATAGGACACAGTCTGGTTTCGAGTATACCACACCCTGTATAAGACCCATGATAGTAGAGACAAGGACACATGATTTTGAGGTTGATTGATATGACAATTTTGACCAGTTTGAATTTTTGGTTTGATTGAAAAAGTTCATCTGTGAATGCGTGATTTTAGTAAAGCACAGTGTTTGTTGTCTATACCAATGTTTGATCGATTGTCGTTGGATGTATGCTTAGCGATCTATCTTATGCACAAAGGGATCATTTATTTTTTGTTTTGCTTTTCGAGATTTTACAATTTTGTTTGTGTTCATTTTTCTCAGGACTTTATATGACTTTTTAGGGAATTTTTTAAGGACATTATTTGATTTTTATGATTTTTTTCAAGACTTTATTTGATTTTTTATGATTTTTTTTTTTTTCAGGACATTTTTCAATTTTTTTGGATTATTTTAGGACATTTTTTTATTTTTATGATTTATTTTAGGACATTTTTCAATTTTTATGATTTATTTTAGGACATTTTTCAATTTTTTACGATTTTTTTAAGGACATTTTTCAATTTTTATGATTTTGCCCCCAGTGTCTAGCAAGGCAAGGAATATGACAGGTGAATAAATAGGCTTTCTGAAATGTTGGTGGATAGAGGGAAGACAAAGGCCTTTTATCATGGAGACAATGCGGATGCAATTTTCAAGGGCTATAACATGATGGGACAAGAGACTGGATATGACAATGTAAAGCAATGACACGACATGAGGGACATGTGAAGAGGTTTTTGAAACCATGTTTAAATTTTGCGTCCTTATGTCAGATCAAGATCAAGGAATGAAAAAGAGTGTATGGATAGTGATAAGATATAGATAGGATAAGCAAGACCAAGAATGGATAAGGGACATGGACTGAAGGTCGGGGTTGGCTAAGGGATAGTGGCAGAAAGTTGCAATAAGCTAGGGAATATGGATGAAAGGTTATAATAAGCAAATGGATAAAGACCAAAAGCTATGATAGACTAAAAGCTGCAAACAAGATGCATGATGCTCATGACGATCCTTAGCCTTGTCAAGATCAAAGGTGGAAAAGGGGATATGTACATGAGGGACAATAGGATATGAAGGGTAATGACATGGTATGATAGGATAATGGAAAAATGAAGGACAAAAGGATATGAAGGAGGAAACCTACCCCTAAGTGCGGTGTACAAGGAGTTCATAGATTACGCATGACGCCTATTTGCTAGGTTTTCATCACGGTACTTGCCCAAGGCACCTGTTTGCCAGGTTTTCACCAGTGGACGAATTATTTTTCTTTACTTTTTTTCTTTGTTTTTATTCTTTCTTTCTCACTTTTTTTTTTGTTTTTTTTTTCTCAATTTTTTTTTTTTTTTTTTTCGTATTTTGACTTTTTCAATAGAAGATGGACACATGATAAGGGATGGAAGAAGGACTCAAGCATCTTTTTTTTTGGATAGTAGCCTTGAAAAAAAAAATGGACCATGACCTTTAAAAGTATGCTCAAAGATGTTGGTAGGATAAGGACATGGAAAATGAGATGAAACTAAGGCAAGGATTTATGCAAAGGATTGGACCAGAGGGATGGAAGGATGGAAAATATGCATTGGATAATGGATGGGGTATTGGAAGAATTGGGCTTCAGTGGACGGAAATGTTGGCAAGATCAACATTGGCACACACACTTTGAGGGGTGATGGACTGATGGAGGAAGAGTGGGTTTCAGATTGTGAGATTTGGATGGAGGAAAGGATAGTGATTTTGGGACATAAGGGCCCAAAATGGATGAAGAAGGTGATGGAGGAATAGATTTGAGAGGTTTGGATGGAGGAATAGAAATTTTGGATGCCAAGTGGGATGTTTCTTTAGGCTTTTGCGCTTCAAGGAGCCGCTTAGGGATCCACATGGTTTTTGATTTTTCATGCTTTTGTGGTTCCTTGGAGTGCATTGCCAAAACAAGGGATTTAGGAACCCATATATATTTTGAATTTTGTTTTTGAGCAATGGACCTTTGTGGCCTTTTGGATATTTCTTTTTCTTTATAGATCATATTGTTCTTTGTTTTGACATGTCGATTATATTGGACATGTTGATCCTTGAATACATGTGGATTTTTAGACTTATGACTTTTATACTTGGCATCCAAATTTCTTGGAGGGGGAAAGGAATGCATGGATGGATAGGAATGAAGAGGACTTCTTTTGGATTGATGAAATTTACTCAAGGATGTGTGCCTTTGCTGACCTTGCATAGAGGACGAAGGAATATAAGGACCTAAGATGGATGGAAAGTATGATGGGGAAGGTGTATGTTTTGATCTTGATGGAGGGATACCAACGTCTTGAGAGTGAGTTGTGTAGACATGAGCCTTAAGATCTTCTTTGACATGAAGGGATTCTTGCTTATGGAGATCTACTCCTTTGCCTTTATGAATATCTTGACTTGTAGGGTACTCTTTTCTTTGGGAAGAAGACACGAGTCCATTATGAGGTGGATATGATATGAGAGAAATAATGAGATCTTGAAGTGGATCGGATTGCACCAAAGTGGAAAAACCCATTATGCATGTCAAGGGTTCATGAACATCTTGCACTGACATGTTAGATTCATGAGGGGGATTATGATCATGAGGGGGGCTAGGATTGTGTAGTGGACATGGTTCAATGATAGGCTCTTCAAGGGATGGAATGGGAGAAATAATGGGATCATCAAAAGAAATGAGATCTTGGAGTGTATATGGAGTATTAAGACAAGGAGATGGAGGAACAAAAGGATATTGCGAAGGATATGAAGGAATGATTTGATCTTGACAAGGAGGAAGATCATTGGAATCCTCTTTAAAGGTGCTTTGCTCTTGACTTTCAATGGGATCATCGGAAAGGATGGAAGGGATATCTTGATCTTTCTTAGGAAGTGGAATGCCAATGGGATTTGAAAGGATATTGTGTTCATGAAATAGAAGGGGATCGTTTGGGATTGGATGGATTGGGATATCTTGATCTTGCTCGGGGAATGGAGTGTCAATAAGGCTTTGGATAGGATGGAAAAGAATAGGGCAATCATCGTGAGTGTCTGGGAACATGGGATCCTGGTCAACAATTGGATGGGATGATAAGGTTTCAAGATCTTGATCTTGATCTGTTTTAAGACACATTTCTTCATGCTCTAAATTATCCTCTTGACATGAGGTTGGACTTTGGATATGCATGGAGGATTCTGACAAGGAATCAATGTTTTGGCATGAAGGAAATGCACTTTGAACATTTGTGATGGATTCTAGCAAGGAATCAATGCTTGAACATGAGGAAGAGGGACTTAGAATGGGGTCCTCTAAAACAGGTAATGGAAATAAAGTGCATGGTAGCATTGGGTCTTGTATTTCTGAAATATGACATCCTTGGGTGTATTGTTTGATGAGGACAATATAGAAGGTTCTTGTGAAACTTCTAAAGGTGTAGGGATAGATGCCACTGGAGAGTCAATTTGTTTGTGGGGAGATGAGGCATTGCTAGACATAATTGTATTATCTTGATCTTCCTCAAAGAACTCACTTGGTAGGTTCCTTAAGATCCTTGCAATAAAGCCACCTTTCTTTCGGGGTTTTGACATAGTTGTATCTAGAATTTGAACTTGTTTTTGGTTTGATGTCATCTTTTGATATTGGACTTGGTTCAATTGTTCTGACATGTTTGAAAATTGGGTTGGTGTGTGTTGCAACCTTTTTTTTTGAATGTTTAGTTGTGGTTGTTGACATTGATATGTTGATTGAACTTGTTGATATTCCACCATTGGTTGAACTAGTTGTTGACATTGTATAGTTGGTTGGACATATTGTTGAAATTGGACCATTGGTTGTGTTGGTTGAATATGTTGGACCTGTTGAACCATTGGTTGTGATGGTTGAAAATCTGATTGATAGTAAACACCTTCTTGTTCTTGTTGTGGAGGCACATAATGTTGAAATTGATGTTGTCTCCTTTCTTGAAATTGTTTCATCGTCTCTATTTGGGAGAGGAGAGCTGGTATGTATGATCGTTCAAGAAGAGATCTTACATCAATTGGCTCAATCTTTGGATTTCGACCTAGAAATTTTTGAAACATTTTGGACATTTGTGATCTATTCTTCTCAATGTTTTTCACTCTTTGTTCCAATATCTCCTCTTCTTAAGCTAGTTTGTCCTCTAGTTTTTGTATTTGGAGATTTGTTTCATCATAAAAAGTTTGATCAATGTTGCTTTGTTGTTGGGTTGGATAGAATTGTGATTGCATTGTCGGTTGATATGTTAAACTTTGTTGCATCATTGGTGCTTGGAACTTTGTTTCAATAGACATGTCACTATGGAATGCAATATTTTTTTGGAATTTTTTATTTTCAAAGGATGATGTATGATATGCAACTAAATGCAACCTAAATAGATGAAAATGCAATCTATGGCAAGAATGCAACCTATGTTTTTGTTATTTTTTCAAGATTTTGACAAACTCATGAATGCAATTCTAAAAATGAGACCCTTAGGAAATTGAAATGATGTCTAGACCTCAAAGGACAAAAGGACCAAGTGACAAAAGGACAAAATGACAATGTCTCCCCTATATGCTTGGATACTAAGCTAGGTTTGACCAAATGACAATAATGACATAAAGAGAAAAGGTTTGATAAGGTCTAGACTTCCTAACAATGACTTGGGGTTTATCAAAGATTTGGATTACTCAAGTGCGACAAAACCTAGTTTTAACACTATATGCAAAGGGACAATTACTATGCAAATGACCCTAATATGATATGATAATGACCTAAGCTTGATGAAGAGCTCTAGGGTATGCAAATGCAAATGTATGAAAATGGTATTACTCTAATGCAAGAGGACACATGCAAATGGATGACCCTTATTGATATGCAAAGGAGTATGACCTAGGTGAAACTTAACCTTGGTAGTTTACAATGAACTTTGCAAAATGCAAACCTAGGATGAACCTAAATCTAAGTGACATGAATGTTGAGACAAGATTTTGGACAATGTTTGACAACCATGTTTGAAGGTGTTTTGAACTTTGTTGGATGAAATGTTCTTGTGTTTAACCTTGTTTTGAATCAATTTGTCTTGTTTTTGAAATGAGATGCAATTCAACTTTTGACAAGCAAAGAAGACAAGATATTTCAACTTAGACTCAAGACAATCATGCTCATTCACACATTTCTTATGGTAGGCAAGGACATTAGGTACTTGAGAGGTAGACTCATTATGAGATTCAAGGAGAATACATAGATGCTTGACCCCACGGGCTCCCCTCCATGACACTCACTTCTCAGGGCAGCCAAGCATCAGTCCCCATGGAAATCTCCCCATGGTGAACTTAGTATCTCTTCCAAGTATCCGAACTTGTCCTTCTCAAGCAACTAGAAGGATTTTTGGCCTCTAAATACAAGGTGTTTAATAAGGATTTATGTTAAGCGCTACTCCTTGGTGTCACACAAGCGTGATTGAGACATTAAGCCCACCAAGATACCAAACAAATGTAGTCATGCAAGCATGATTTAGACCGTGAGGTCCTACTTAGATGTTGATATGAGAAAGAGTCCAAGGGTCATCACTTCCCAAGTAACTACAATTCCCACGTAACCCTTCCTTCAAAGCTTTCACTCATCAGGTATTTATTTATAGTGAGTTAGAATGCCAAGGTACTCTAGCCATACTCACTTTGGGTCGTTCCCTTCTCATGATTGTCACTTGCTTGCAAAAGCAAATGGTCGGGAAGGCAAGCCCTCTAAAGGTGACACACAATCAAAACAATGAGCCTGGTATCAAAGATCTGGATTTTTGATCACCCTAAGAAGGATGAGAGCATACTCTCCTACTCCAATGTCAAACTCAACAATCAAAGAAAACATACGTTCATTCCATCCTATTTAGAAATCATACTAGGTGCCTAAATATTAATTATAAACACAAAATTTAGTTGTAGTCCAAGGCAACCTGCAAAACTCAAGTCAGAAGTTTGATATGTTTATTCTTTGACTATCGAACCTGCATAAAACATGTTAGTAGTTTCATTTGTTATCTTTGCCATGTGTATGCCAAGGTGCTACACAGAGAATCAGTACCAAAAAACCAAAAAGCAGAAACAACATGCAAAATAGAACAATTTGCAAGCAAAAACACACTGCCTTTTACCTCTGTTTCTGTCCCTACACAGCCGCAGAAGTCTTGACACAGGCGCAAAATGCTTGACACAGGCGCAGATTGTCCTTGACACAAGCACAGAATGCATAAAACAGGCGCAGAATGCTTGACACAGGTGCAGAAGTTCCCAAAAAGCCCTGCATTACCCTGTTTCTTGGGTTTTTAACTTGCAAATCAACTCAAAAGCATGGTTAAGTGGTTAGTTCACGTTGGGTTCACCAATTAATGTAGCTAGAAAATGTGGAAATCATCAAAGAAAATACACAATATTAGTCATAGCTCAATCACAAAAGCTCAAATGCAATGATCAATCCTAATTACATCCAATAGAGATATGAAAACAAGATATTCAAGATTTGAAAATTAAGCAAACCAAGTGTAGATTTGAATGTCTCCTTCATGTGGCTCCATTGTCCTTCTTTCTCCTTCAAATAGCTTTGTTGTGGATCTCACCTACTAGTGCATGATCATGATATGAAAGCAAGTAGACAAGATGATTGCTCAAGAATACTCGAAGCATGATTGATTCGGGAATCAATTTGAAAAGTGATTCGTTCGATAATGTGATTAGCTGGGATTGAAGAAATTCATCCAATTTATAGACAAATTGGAGAAAAGATCAAATTAGCATGAAGAGATTCGAATGGAAATTGCAAATCAAGAATGTCAATTATGACAAATTTATGACAAATTTGCACTTTCTATGCAAAATTGATTGATTGATAATTTATGACAAAATTATGACAAATTTCTATGTCAAAATTGATTGATTGTCAATTATGACAAATTATGACAAATTGAAATGTCATTCCCATGAAATTAGGAGGAAAATAGGAGGAAATTGAATTGGAAATTAAGAAAATTAGAAAATTGGAAAATAGGAAATTAGGAATTAGAAAATGAGGAAATTAGAAATTTAGTGAATTAATTAATAATTTTTCATTTATTAATTAATTCACAAAGAGGGAATTTAGAAATTGATGAAAAATTAGGAAATTAGGAATTAGGAGAAATTAGGTAAATCAATTAATAATTTGTCATTTATTAATTAATTCACAAAAAGAGGAATAATTAGTTAGCCAATTAAATTAAACATTTAATTGTGACACGAAGACCTAGGATAAATAAATAAATTATTTAACCTAGAGGGAAAAATGACAAACAGGGTTAAATGAATAAAATCATGAAACCCTAAAAGATGAATTAGAAATGCAAGGATGACAATTAGGTCTTGACAAAAGATAATCGATATCGATTCGATTTGATCATGATTCTGCCTTGATAAAAGACTAATGCTGACAAACGATTTGATTAATAAATGCACCAATTGACGAGGAACAATGACTAATTGATCCAAATTGACACAATTGAGAAAGACAACGATTGATGACAAATTGATCACAAAAATGACAAAATTGACAAGGACAAAGATCAATGACAAAATAGATCACAAGACGACAAGATTGATGACAAATTGATCAAAAGACAAGAATCGTTGACAATTATTGATCGCATGATGACAAGATTGATAAGAGGATAAAACCCTAATTAGGATTGACGATGTCCAAAATGATGACAAATGAATACGCACATAGATGCGACAGGATAAGATTGACCAAAATCATGACTGATATTGTTATCGACAAGACCAAATTCGAAAGCGAGATAAATGGAGAATGCAAAAGAAGGACTCGATGCTCGCAAATGATAAAGACCAAGTGTGAATCATAGGAGAAATGTTAATGCGACGCAAAAACCCTAAAATAAGGCAATGCGCAAATGTTAAAGTATGATTCCGCAAGCATTGACCATTTTTAGACATCTACAATTTGAAGTGTCATTATGTCCATCCTTATCTTGTGTTCTTCATTCCTTAGTTCCAGTTGTTGAGCCATGAGCTGGTGTAGCTTGGTATAAATTTTTTGAATGGAATTAGGCTCAGTGGTCAACTTATTAGAGAGATCAGTGATCTCTTTCTCAATCAGTTCAATTTTATTCTTGATATCTTTAATAAATAAAGAGAATGTACAGAGTTTCTGAAATAAATAAAGAATGTGCTTGAGCTGAGGGGTCAACTCAGAAATAAATTTGACAAGTTTAACTTTGCCAATAGCTATAGCCTTCTGTACCTCTTCAATCATCTTAGCAATGAGCTCCTTGTCCTTTAACTTGCTCAAATATTTCGATGCATCTACTCCAGATGTCTCTATCTTGGTTAGGAGTTCATCCAGTTGAACATGGATGGTTGCATCTGTTGTCACTGTAGCTTCAGGTAGCATGTCAGTTAAGAGTGCTTTCACCTTCTGAAGTATTTTCTTTTTCTTTTGAATAGCAATTTGCTTCTCTTGTTTGACTTTGGCTTTGCATAGTTCACCGAAATCAATGAGTGCTTGTCGCTTTAATTTGGATATATCAACATTGGGCAACACTATTGGTTTTGGCAAATCTACTTTAAAACTATACTTTTTCATCTTCTTTTCTTTACCTTTCACCGATTGAACTAAGACAATGGCTTGTGAGGCTTGATGACCCTCGGTTGGTCACTCAGTAGAGGCAACACTTTGGTTGGTTTCTTTAGCCTCTGTAGTGTCCTTTGGTGTCTTGATTGCAACATTTTCAGTGCTAGAAGGTGCTTGTGAGGTCTGTTCTTGAGAAGTACCTTCTCCTATTGTAGACTTGTGACCTTCAGTGCATTGTTTCCTATCCTGAGGGGCCTCGATTGAGACAGGTCGATTGACCAGAGGATAGGGTTGAACTTATTCCAAAACTGAATCACTGGATACAAGTTGGGCATAGGCATTTCCTTCTATCATTTCCTATTCAGGTGCCTCTGTATCCATGATATCTTCATCTACCTGTATGGTGTCAGCAGGCTCTTGCTCAGTGACATCAGGATCTTGCTCGGTGACATCAACAATTTCAACTGTAGCTTGCTCACCAACATCCTTGATTCTAAAGATTTCCTACCATTTTTCCTTGGTCTCTTTCTCTACTTCCAGATAAAGTCCATTCATCAATTTTAAAGCTTTTTCCTTGACTAGGAAGTTTTTTCGGTAGTTTGTCAGATTTTCTTTGATTTCATCTACTGACATGTCTGGAAAGAGATGTACTAGACTTCTTTCTCTAATCTATTTTTTCGAGTCCATTGCATATTTCCACCTATTATCAATATGCACATACAATTCTTTTGGAAGAGAATTGGATACTTCCAATGGGACCAATCGGAATTTCAGAAGTGTGCAGATGACAGCTTCTTCTATTTGTCTCTTTTTGGCATCATTTTTGAATTCATACTTAACATATCTGAATGATCCAAATCCACCATATTGCTTCAGATTAGCACAAAAAATTTCAACACTATGTACATTTACCTTCTTGCTCTTGACAATCTGAAATTTGCTTGCGTCTTCAGATTCGGTGTCACTAGACTCTTTTGCCAAAATGAGTCTTCGAGTAGATTTCTTTTAAGTTTTTGTTACCTTGGGTGCAACAACACTCTTTGTTTTCTTACTCGGTGATGCTGCAGATGCTCGTGTGTTAGGTCGCTTTGCTGGAGGAGTTGGTGAGGCCTTTGATGTATCCTGTTTCTTTCTTTTCAGCACTTTTCCCTTAGACAATTCGGTGCTCAGTGTTATAGCTACCTCTTGGGCTTCAAATTCCTCTTCGGTAATGGCTATAGTGCCTTTGATAGGTATGGAGGAAGAATCTTCTCCAAATTTCTTCATTAATGCCTTTATCATCTTTGTTGCCTTCCTTGTAGCTTTGGGTACTACAATGCTCATTTTTACTTTTTCCTTCACTTCTTCATATGTTCCATACCTCAGCTCGGTAGCATGCCTTGGTAATGTAAGAAATGCATCAATTTGCTGTTGTGTGATGTCAAAATCAATCTCGTAACCCATAGGTGGCAAAGATTGAGTTCTTTGTTCCACAACATTCACATAACAGTAATCAGTGTCCACTTCAAAACATATGTCATCTTTGTATTTCTCCACTAGCTTGGGTGGAATCCGGTACCTGTTATGCATCCTTTCCTGAAACTTGCTGAAATAATCATCCATAATATCATTAAAATTATCACCTAGCTTCTTGATGAAGTCATTGATCTGATGGGTGATTGGTCGGTGTAGCTCCCAAACAACTTTACTGACTGATGGAAAGAATTTTTCAAAATAGAAAAACATCCATATTAACAGTGATCCAAACTTTAGTGTATTGGCCGAATTTTTCTTCTTTGGCTTCCTTATGGTGTTCAGATTCTCAAATAGGTTTTTCAACAACACCTCACATAATTCAATTTTCATGCCTTTCTTCACAATTTTATATGCTAAGTCTACTACTGCACAGGGTACACTATTTTCCCTTGCTGATTGGAATAAACAGTAACCTATTACTCTAATGGAAAACTTTAGTTCTGCATCAATGACATTGTTCAATTTCAGTCCTTTGCAATTTGATTCTACTCCAGTTAAACTGATCAATTCCTTCTGTGATATCATTTTCTAAGCTCGGACATGATCATAAATGGGGTAACCGGTGATCAAATGAATGATCTCCTTGGTGATCTTAAACGGTTGTTCTTCTAGCCACATGAAGTCATCATGAACTCTGCTCAGAACAAACTTGACCCATTGGGATTTGAATACATGGGGATAGGTTAGAGCTTTAGTCAATCCCTTGATCTTAATGTGCTCATACTTGCTATCCATTTTACCATCGGTGCACAATTCATCATATGTGTCTTTGATTTCAACATGACCTAGTTCTTCAACTCGACATTTGGTGAAGAATCTCACATCCTTGACTAATAAAACTCTATTCGGGATGAGTGAAAATTTGGTTTTGTCATCCAGTTTAGATGCAATTTTGGGAGTTAAAGAGTATTTTAGTGAGGGCTTTTTCGATGTTCTCAACAACAATGGGATTCCAGATCTTAGGTGCCATTGCATATTTCAGATAAGAATTAACAAAAGATCCTTAGGGTTTGAAGATTTTCAAACGGCAGATGCTTCACACTTAGCAGATAATAACAACTTGATATGATCAGTAAACCAGCTTAACAATGCATTGAGATTGATGTAAATACCTTGAATTTTGTTTTGGAGGTGGTTTGATCACTTTTGAGTTGCTTGCTCTGCTCTCTTGAAAACTTGGTGAGTGAAAAATGACTGCGTAAATGCTTTAAGTACATAATATACCTTATCGGGCTTCGTGTAGGTTAGGTTAAAAACATTAAATGCACTCGATTCCACTAAAATTTCTTTCCTTATTGCGCTTTAACCGAGTAACCAGACTTCCTTCATTTACCAACTTGACAAGGTTCTTGTATTCACCGACTTGACAGTCTTCCTATGGTGCTCCAAAAGACTTTGATAGAATTTCAAACTTACTAATACATCTTTAACTATGCATATTTTGACTTAAGTACATAATAAAGTAGGAACTGTTAAGATTTGACCTTTGAGAGAATGCAGTCCCTTCATACCTTTATCAATTAATTTGGAATAGGTGCACCTAAGTTGGTAGGTAAGGTGCTTTCTTCATTTGACACAATTTCCTTCTTTTTCCAAATCATCTATAATTTTTCTTTTATTTCTTCAGTGTCTCCTTTAGGTTGATCCCTCCAATCTTTAGCCAAGTGTCCAACTTTGTGACAATGAAAACATGCCATACAAGGATTTCTCCATGATCTTCGGTTGTTCATTCCAAACCTTATAAAGAAGTTGGCATTTATATGTCCATATCTTCCACAACATTCATACCATATCCTTGTATTGTAATCCCATGGAACTACAAAATATTGTGTATGGATCTGTGTGAGTTTGGTAACCTCCAGTATGTGCTCAGTGTGTAGACCACATATAGTTCTTTTGCTTAAGCCAACACTTCTCGGTACTATGTCCATATCTATTGCAGTTTTTACAAAACCCTTTGAATTTTGCCTTCTGATAATTGTTAACAGACTTTGTCCTATATTGGTTAAATGTGTGACCATATTTATTGCAATTGTAACAATAACCATTAGACTTAGTGACATTTAGTTGCTTACCTTTTCTAATTTGGCACATGTTAGCAATATGACCTTGATTTCCACAATAGTTGCAAATAGGCTTCTTTCTTTTGATGTGCTTCTTGTTTCCAGCTTGCTTTGATGATTCTCCTCTCTTGGTTGTATGAATTCCTTTCTCGGTAGAGTCTTTTCCTTTGTAACCAAGTCCTGCTTCTTTGTTGGGTCTTCTTGTATTCAGCTACTCATCCAACATCTTTGATGCTTCATAGCTCTTCTTTAGTGTTTCCTTGGATTTCTTTTCTATTTCAAGTTCATTGGTCAACCTTGATATTTCAAGTTTCAATGCTTGATTCTCATCATTTTTCAAATTTGCTTCATGATGTGCATAACTTAATTGATCTGACAGATTTTGTTGAATCCCAGTGAACCTTATGATTTCATCATTCTTTTCAGATACTAATACTTCAAGCTATTGTTTTTCTCTTTCTATATCTCTTACTTTATCCTTAGCTGTCCTCAATGCATCAAGATTCTCAGTCATCTATGTGCTGAAATGTTCATGTCCTCTTTTCATTGCTTTTAGTTGATCAGCCAGTGCTTTGTTCTTTTCTTTCAATACTCTAATCATTTCTTCAGTCTCTTTAGATATACTGTTCTCTGATGATGTCTCAATTTGTTCCACTAACTCTTGAGAGTCCTACAAATCATCAGATAATCTTCTTCTCACTTTCAATGATTTTTGCATTTGTCTTTACATATCTGCAATCACTTGATTAGCATGATCCAACTCTTCTTGCAAATACACAATTTTCCGAGATTGTTTATAACCTTCCATTGATAAGATCTTTCTCTTTAGGTTGTTAAACCTTTTTCCAAGATTCAAGCTCTAATACCAATTGTTAGGCCCAATATGGAAAGCTAATGTACTGAGAGGGGAGGGGTGAATAAGTACTTCAAATCCTTTTAACAACAATATCTTTACTATTATGCATAAACCAAAAATTGATGCAACATAACATAAAGCTAAAACTAATAAATAACAATCATACATGATTCACTCCAGAAAACATATATTTTGGTTACACAGAAACTCTTGATTAGAGAGAAAAACTACGGTGGGGATGGCACCCACAACTTCACTACTGCAATAATAAAGAGTGCTCGGTTAGAGCTACATGTTTAGCTATTTCTGATAGCTTACCCTATTAGGAGTATCAGGATCAGTTAGATCTACTTTGCTAAAGGATTTTACAACACTTAAGCTAAAATGTTGTACCTGGTTAGAGGCTTTACAATTTATAGACTTGGTTAGAGTCTTTTACCCTGTTAAAGGTTTCTCTTACAACTTCAAAATATTTCAATAAAATCTTTACAAATATCTGCAACTTTACATCTAGAATGTTATAGCAGATTCTATGTGCACAAAATAAGATTACCTTTCTTATAGCATACCTTAGTAACCCATAAATTAACTAGGTAAACCCTTCTATTTACTCTGTTCTTTGACTGTTCTCTGAAATCCTTCTCGGTGACCTCTGTGTCTCTGTAACAGTCATAACACTTAGTGCTTTCTCATGTATCACACATGTCTTGCTTCATACACCTCTTTATATCTCTGTCTGTCACTACATGTATATATCTGATCTCAATCCATGTTGTATAAATAGATCTCTTATGTCGGTGATTTGATTCATTGCTTCAATCTTACAAACATGATTTATCTAATGAATAACTATACAAAATATTTCATTGGATAAATGACCTCGAAATCATACACAATCTTTAAGTGCAATTTCCAATGTGATAATGGTTCTATGTTCCTCGATCTTGTAACATGTTTTCATATGTGTGTCTAGGTTCAATGAATTTGGTAACACGTTTCACTCGGTGTATCATCTTTGCTACTCGATAGACATGGAATGATACTCGATAGACAACTTGGTGCATACTAGGCTCTATGAATAGTTTCTTCTTTAACCAATTGTTCTGTTCATATTGACTAGAGTATATAGAATGACTTTGGATGTAAAACTAATGACAACTTGATAAGTAGTAACAAATACTTTAGATGAGGAAGACACATCACTACCTCCACCTCGCAAAGACATCCCTGTTTACGGAGAAGCATAGATAAAGACCTCTTGGGTTCCAGAGCCAGAAACTTCTTCCACAGACCCTACGTCACATCCTATGCCTCATCCTAACAGGGAGAGTACCATCAACGACCTTCACCACAATGTCTTAACCCTCACTGACACATCTAATGAACTTAACCTAATCAATGAAGTAATGCCCATTATCCATCCCGAACTCATCGAATGGAACCAACCTAATCCCCCATGTCTTGACCATTTCCAAAATGATGAGGCGATCATAGACTTTTTGCAACTGCAGGATAACATACCAAGCGGGGATCACAAAGCTGGATTTGCCATTGAACTTAATAGCACAGCATACTTCAGGGCGGATGCCAAAACTTTTAGCTGCAAAAATATAACAATAAAACATGGATCTTCCAATGAAAACCACACCGTGGCACTATTTGATTCAACAAAAGTAAAAAGAAAGAGCATATCCAACAGTGAAAACCTCTCTGAGGCACCTGAGGATGAAAGGTTTGACATCCTTCCCTGTAGCACACAATGAGAACGATCAACGATTCTCATCGAGGAAACAAAAGAATACAATGTGGGGACTCCTAAAATTCATCACCTCATACATCTGGCATCTCTTCTAACTCCAGAGGAACAAACTAAATTTGTAGGGTTCTTTCAAAAGTGTCAGATCAACTTTGCATGGTCATATGCAGACATGCCTGGACTTGATCCTGATTTAGTCATGCATCGCCTCACAGTAGCAGAAGGAGCAAAACCTGTCAAGAAAAAACTTTGTAAGATGCATCCTCAGATAGCAGTACTGGTCAAAGCAGAACTCAAGAAACTCCTAGATGTTGGTTTCATTAGACCAATTGATTATGCAGATTGGATATCCAATATTGTGCCTGTCAGCAAACCAAATGGGGGCATCCGTATTTGTACTGACTTTAGAGATCTGAATAAGGCATGTCCTAAGGATGACTTCCCCCTACCAAACATCGACATCATAGTGGACCTAACAGCAGGACATGCCATGCTTTCACTCATGGATGGCTTTTTAGGATACAATCCAATAAAGATAGCACCAGAGGATCAACATAAGATAGCCTTCACATGTCCATGGGGCACATACTGCTAGAATGTAATGCCTTTTGGTCTCAAGAATGCAGGAGCAACCTATCAATGAGCAATGACCACCATTTTCCATGACATGATGCATACCATGATGGAAGATTATGTTGATAACTTACTAGCAAAATCACTCACCACAAAAGGTCATCTCGACATAATAGATAAAATCTTTGATAGACTGGAACAATATCATGTTCGACTCAACCCAAAGAAATGTGTCTTTGGAGTAACCTCGGGGAAGCTTCTAGGATACATTGTCTCAAGCAAAGGTATTGAGGTCGATCCAGCAAAGGTCAAAGCAATCATGGACATGCCACCACCAAAGAACATTAGTCAGCTAAGGACATTACAAGGACAGCTACAATCTATCCGAAGATTCTTTGCACAACTGGTAGATAAGTGTCACCCCTTTACACATCTGCTACACAAAAACAACTGCTTTCAATGGGATGCCAGATGCTAGCAAGCATTCTAGATGCTTAAAGACTATCTCATGAATACACCATTGTTGATCCCACCAGATCCAAGCAGACCTCTGTTACTCTATATCTTAGCAACAAGTACAACATTGGGTGTACTACTAGCACAACTTAATGCAGAAGGGAAAGAGTGTGTTGTTTACTACATCTCTCGCACACTGGTTGGCTATGGACTCAATTACACCCCTATTGAGTGAGCTTGCCTAGCAGTAATCTTGGCCGCCACTAAACTAAGGCACTATTTGTTAACACACAAAGAATAGCTCATTGCAAAGATCGATCCACTCAAATACTTACTCAG
This sequence comes from Cryptomeria japonica, assembly GCF_030272615.1. Classification (NCBI taxonomy): domain Eukaryota; kingdom Viridiplantae; phylum Streptophyta; class Pinopsida; order Cupressales; family Cupressaceae; genus Cryptomeria; species Cryptomeria japonica. The sequence goes on along the minus strand of NC_081409.1, from coordinate 679,364,362 downwards.
TAAAGCAACATTGACAGGCCACTTGGCCAAATGGGTGACGATTCTCAGTGAATTTGACATCGAGTATGTGGACCGTAAAGCTATCAAAGGTCAAGTTATTGCAGATCAGTTGGCCGATGCACCACTCATAGGCGACCATCCTCTCATTTCCAATTTTCCAGATGAAGAGATATTCATGATCACAATAGCACAACCATGGAAACTATACTTTGATGGTTTGTATACTAGGCATGGCTCGGGGGTAGGCATTCTGTTTATGAGACCTCAAGGTGACAACATCCTAAAGTCTTACAGGCTCACATTTCCATGCACAAACAACATAGCAGAGTATGAGGCCTTTATCATAGGACTCAGGCTAACCGTACAATGGAAATTACAAGAACTACAAGTATATGGTGACTCCCAACTGGTCATTCGACAAGCAATTGATGAATATCAGACAAAGGATGATAAACATATGCCATACAAGCAAATGGTGGACAAATTAAAGGACTCATTTACTACTATCACCTTTGGGCAGATACCAAGAGATCATAATTGAGCTGCTGACGCTATGGCTACCATTGCATCTCTCCTAGATCTTCCACAAAATTCAACACGCTATGAGTTCTTGTTAGAATAGCTTTGGATTCCCGCTTATGATATCCCCAAATCTGAGAGGATATGTCACCTAATCGGTTTTGAATCCCCATGGTATAGTGAGTTCTATACCTATCTCCGTGATCAGACCCTTCCTCCTAACCAATCAAATAACCAACGTAAAACCTTCATTCACCAAACCACTTGATATACCATTATTGTTGAAACCCTATATTGACGCAATCTTGATGGTACTCTCCTTCGATGTCTGGAATAGGATGAGATAAGGAATTTGTGGGACTCATGCAAGTGGTCTGTTACTAGCCAAGAAACTCCTACGCATTGGATACTATTGGCCATCCATGGAAAAAGACTCCTACTACTTTGTCAGAAAGTGCAAGAAATGCCAAGTTCATGGAGACTTGATACATGCACCAGCATAGGAATTGCAACCAATCATAACACCATGGCCCTTTTGTCAATGGGCCCTTGACCTTGTGGGTAAAATCCATCCATCTTCATCCAACAGCCACAAATTCATCATTAACGCTACTGAATACTTCACAAAGTGGATCGAAGCTATTCCACTTACCCAAGTCGCTGGCAAGAAGATTGCCTCATTCATCCTTAATTACATCATCTACCGGTATGGTGTACCCATGTCCATCATCACAGATAACGGTCTTCCTTTCAAAAATAAGGATGTCCATGAACTCTGTGAGAAATTTCACATCCAACACTGCTTTTCCACTCCCTATTGCCCACAAGGCAATGGTTAGGCCGAAGCATCAAACAAGAACATATTAAGAATCCTAAAGAAGATAGTCAATGATGCTGGTTGTGATTGGCACGTTCAATTGAATCCAACACTATGGGCATATCGAACTAGCATTCGAACCCCTACAGGCGCAACTCCCTACTCATTGGTCTATGGTGCAAAAGCTATTTTACCTATTGAGGTTGAGATACCATCACTATGAGTTTCCTTGCACAATCTCATCAATGATGAAGCATACAGAGTATCCTGTCTTTAAGACTTAGAGCTACTTGATGAGAAACGACAAGCTGCATACAATCACCTCAAAGCCTATCAGCAGCGCATGAGCAGAAGCTATAATCATCGAGTTAGACCTCGTACATTCAAGGTAGGTGATCTTGTTCTTTGATAAAATCCTCATAACCAACCCAACCGAGAACATCAAGGAAAGTTTGAATCAAATTGGTTGGGCCCATATGTTGTCACTATTGTATTTGGGTCCGGGGCATATCAGTTGGCTACTTCAGAAGGAGAACCGCTAGCAGATCCGATCAACAACATGCACCTCAAATGGTTTTATACATAAGCTACACAGAGCATCAGGCTCCCATATATACTGGAAAAAACATCAAAAAGATTTAGAAAATTGTCTTGAAGAAAATACAAAAACATCAAAATCGTAAAGAAAAATCATACATCCAAATGGTGAACAACCACTCTGGTGGCACCTCGGGTAAGTACGATGGTGAAAACCTGGCAAACAGGCGCCACTCGTAAAAGCTATGGCTCCATTATCTTTCAGGCTTGTTGCGATCACATTCATTACATACACACATCCATGCACCCAAACCATGGCTAATTATTGATCTGCAATCATGAGATAGTACTCCATGTGTCTTGCATCTTGCTTTTTCATATTCATATCTAAACTGGGGGCAATGCCCTTAACCTATTGATGGAAGTGGATTATACATTATTCTTATGATTCATTGGGTTTTTCATTGAAAACTATCTCACAAAATCCAAAAAACATTCAAAACAACAATCAAAAAACCAAAAACATTCAAAACAATCATCAAAAACCAAAAACATTCAAAACATGATAAAACATCAAAAATCAAAGCAAAAACGTAGCAAGTAGATACCAAACAAGCATTGCAAAATACTCGCACGATGATCACTTCTCCAAATTGACCAAACAATCAACATCAACAATCAAACTGTCTTCAACAAGGATGCATCCTTCCTTACCAAAACAAAGACAAAATAGCATTTTCTTTTACAAGAAAATTCTGTTTAAGCTATCAAATACTTGGTTGATTTGTGAGTAATTCATTCATTTATATATATCAGGATCTTATAGCATTTTTTGTGTATCTTCGTGCATTATTCCAATGAAGTTCTGGGGCATGTACTAATGGTGTCTACATGGGAAGTTCACTAGGCTACATGATCTTATGCAAAATGTAGTCATAGATCACTATGGCTTGTTGACTACAACGTATACCTCGACCATTTGAGCATGAACCATTACCAAGGATCCATACTCTTTATTCTTTATGTATATACTATTTTGTTTGCAAGAACAATGCTCCTTCTTTGGTTCCTACCTCATCCAAATTGGATAAAGGTTTTTGTCTCTTATTAAGGTATGAACTTGTCTCAGGATATGATCACCCCAAGATCAAGGAGGAGGATCCAAGTCATGCATGAACGGAGATGATCCTTGTCTATTCTGCAAGAAATACTCTGGTCAACTTGACCCATTTTATAAAGTTGTTTGTATTAACTTGCTAAATCAAATCCATGTAAGAAATACTCTGGTCATCTTGAATCATTATGTCAAGATGCTTGTATTTTCTTACAACATTTTAAAAGCTCGATGATGAAAATAGAGCACTATGGATCATCATTTCATCTCATCTATTTATATGTTGCATTCTATTGCATATCGCCCATCCATTCACTCATTCATATGTATGATTTATATGCAAATGTGAACAAGGTTAAAATGAGCAGTTCTACGATAATTGAGTTGGTCTTGGAAACAATCGCGACTGAGTACTCTGATACATCATCAGTGCATCATGCAAAGTATAAACAGCCTTGCATTCATCTATCATGATCATATCATCATCATTACATTTAGTTGGATTTTGCATCAAGAGCATTTCATATCATTTTAGTTGTTTAAAATGCATATAGTTCATTATCATTTATTAAACATTAGTCTTCTTATATCATTTTGTTATTGCATAATGTTTAGATTCATACATATAAACCATTTGTCCTTGATTGTATTAGCCATTTATCATGCATTCATTTAGTGTCAGTTATCCATTATCATGTTATCATCCTTTATTATCCTTTATCATTTATCATTGCATACATTCATTTATCTATTCAGTACTTTAAAAAGTGCATTCATTCATCCATTATTAAGTGTCTTATTATGCTCATTTTAAGATTCATTTACATTGCATTCATTATCCCTTTTCAATTGCATTAAGGTGCAATTATTAAACCATAAGTTGCATTATCATCACATTATCATTTTACTTAATCATATTTAGGACATTTAGAATCATAAAACCATTTGTCTCAAACATTGGTTCATACCATTTTATATATCCATTATGTGTATGCATTCATTTAGACGTCATCATATAAACATTTGTACTTTACATTTGTTTATGCATATTACATTCATCTAAAACCATCTAGATGCATTTACATACATAGAATAAATCATTCAAAACATTGCATTAACATCATTGCATATCATTATCTCATCATTATATCAACATGAAGCACAATATCCTATCCATATCGTCATAAGCATACATCATCATCATGGCATTACATACATAAAGCAATACATCAAGCAAAACATGCACACATATATAAACCTGCATTCATATGTTAGTATCCAACATCATAAAGCATGCATATAGGAATCATCTCATAAATGCATACATATACACATATCCATCTAAGCATAAACTCATAAAATCACCATCCTGCATAACATCCATACATATCAAAATGAATATCATCAAAATATGGGATCTCCTCTCATATATCATCTCATGTATCAGAGTACAACGAAGTCTACAAAATTGGCTACCAAGAGACATCCAAGACATAGTCCAAAATAACAATATAAATACATATATGCAAAATTCTCTCTCAGATGCAACTTTGACCAGATGCTACACCACCATCACTACCTGCTCCCCCACTAGTCCCTGTACCATCTGATCTATCTCTCTGTGGAGGCCCCATCAAACCCCCACTAGCTCCTACACCACCTGACACCTCTCTCCGTCGTGGACCCATCACTCCCCCACTACTCTGTATCCACTGAGACCACTCTGACCTGTATTGTCGCATCTGTGTATAGCTCAGTGCTTGCTGACTAGCTGGTACCACCTACTCACATAATCCCCACAAATACTCTATCTCAGCCTGTGCCCGTCCAAACTGTCTCATCACCTCCCCAGTAGGACCCTATGCTCCTACTCCAATCCGGACTCTCTCCTGTAGCTCCGCTAAGCTCTCCACTGCACTATCTCTCTCCCGCAGCACTACAGTCAGCTTCACCTCTCATGCAAATAGTTGTACATCTCTCGCTACAACCTCTGCCTCTAGATCCTCCACCTGTGTTTCAGCTGCTCTCAATCAAGTATGCAAATGTGCTAGCATATGCTCCCGAGGATCACCACCCCCTGTTGCTCCCTCCCTTATCTCCATAGGTGCCTCTCTAGTGGCTCCCTCCCCTCTATCCATTGGTATCTCCCTCTCCATACCTCAGCCACCTAATCTGACTCCTCTCGTCACTAACAGTCCCTGTGATATCCGTAGTGGCAATCCACCTCTCCCTCTCCGCTAGACTTGACCACCTAAGCCACTCCTCCACCTGCTCCACCATCTCCTCCTCCTCCATCGCCACCATCCCCCCTCCCTCGTCCCCCTATCATCAGTCCTCGACCTCCTCCCCTCCTCCGTCTCTGTCCCCTCTCCTCCTCAAAATCAGGAATCGGCTTTGCTGGATCTAATATCCGAGGAATCGGATGAGCCGCCATATACTGTGTATACTCCTCCAATACCCCTGCATCTACCACCCTCAACCATATATCCCATGGCCTCGCCTGAAGCATCCAAAACTCCACTAATGCCTGATCATATGGAAGTACTGGCCCCCATACATATCTCTCTCAGACCACTCTGGTGTACTCTCTTGATCCCCTAGGTAGTCCCTGCTACCGTCCAAACTGCCTCATAACTCTGCCTGACACCTATCTCTCTACATCATAGGAAGTCCTCCCAATGAGGAATAGGGTCATGAATACATAAAGCAAGGCCTTCGCATCATCCTCCCAAGGCTCACACTCCAAATAGGGTCTCCAAATCACTGCATCAAGATCATCTAGCACCCGTCGCCACCACTCTAGCTTCCCTAGGTGGGGCTGACTCATCATGTTGTTGTACATAAACATATAGGGCTGATCAACTGCCCGAAATCTCAGACTCACTGGTCAAGTCACCAATAAGTGCTCCCATGCCCAAATGTGTAGCAGCGTCACTCCCACTACCAAGGAGCCTCTCCCACGGTACACTACCTCATGCAGCTCTAGATACATGTGCACTAACACGCACGGTCCCTAGGCAAATCAGGTCCCCTCTGTCATCATTTCACCTGTCCCCACCCAATAGCCAGACCATGCGATTGCCTATCACGACATAGTAGCCCTCCCACGATCCCAGATAAAACTGCTAGTAATGGCTCATACAACGCCACGATGTCCTCCCAGGCTATGGAGTCGTCATCAATGAACATGTCTTCATCGAAGAATCTCTGCACCGCTAGAGTCCCCCATGATCTATCATAAGTGACTAGCTCACCCCGAATGCGAATATTTAGGATGCGCCATATATCCTCCAGTGTCACTGTCATCTCCCCCTATGCTAAGTGAAACATGCACGTCTCACTATGCCAGTGCTCTACCAAGGTTGTAATCAAACCATGATTCATCTGGATCACGGGCATATGCATCACATCATACAGCTCAGTCACTGCAATGCAATCAATCTCGGCCTATATCAGCCGATCACATAACCCCTATGTTGTTGGATGTCTCTTGTGTAACTATAACACGCATAGATCCTCCTACACACGAGCATCAATCAATCATCATCAGTTGTTTTATTTTCAAACTTTCTTAAGTTTAAACTTAGACTATCAATAGATACTTTGATCAAGTATCTTCGGGTTTCAACAGGTAAGCAATCATGGTACACCTAGACTTCAACAGACATTTATCCTAATGACCTAAGTCTCATTAGGGCTTCTATGGTTCAAAACAACTCTCACTTCTCATCCCTATCCATCCATCATTGGCATCGGGAGATTTGTTCACACAAACTGGGGCATCTATTTTCCTAAACAAAAGTGCTATCTTGCAAACAAAAGCACTACTTTCTACACAATAGCGCTAAACCCCTAACAAAAGCACTCAAATGATAGCCCAATAGCGCCATTGCGGCACAAAAGCGCTAGTTAATTGGACAAAAGTGCCAAAACATAGTTTCAGCGCTATTGTCCTGACTCAACTTGAACTCAACAAAAAACATGACAAAAATGCATAAAATTCAAAATTTCAAATTTGCATACCGCTGGTCTGTAGTTGTCTAGCCGCTAGAATCAACAGACTTGCTCAAAATGGTGCTCTGCAATGGGTACCGGCATCCTGACTACTTCTCACTCCTCCCAAATGTCACTATCAAAGCTCTGAATTCACAATGTTCATGGTAAAAAATGATCCTGTTTTCACCCCTTTCTCCCCATATAAACCCTTTGCCGTCACCGTAACTTTCCCCCGCTCACCACCGTGGTCCTCGTGAACTTCTTGAGCCTCCCATTTCTCCATTTTATCTCCGATTTCTTCTATTTTTCACCTGTATTGCTAACTTCTTCTCTTCTATCACCCTGCCAATTTTTATTCTTTTTCGAGAGATCACCTGATTTTTAAAAAAAAATTGGCCCATCTCTCGAGGGGGCATACCACCCATTAAATTAACATTTTATGGGGCATATTTCTTCACACCTATTTTTCTTTCTTTGAAACGATGTGATAAAATCACACCATCGCAAAGAAGGGCAAATGTAGTCACATAAATCTGTCCAGTTTAATCAAATGAATATTTGCTATTTATTTGATTAAAAACCCACTAGCCATCAGTTAATTAAATTAACATTTAATTAATTCATCTTCAAACATTCTCCTATTAATTAAATAAATTATTTAATTTATTTTAATTAATTCATTAAACCAAATTCACAATCAATTAAATGAATAAATCTTGTTTTATTCAATTTAATGCCCTTTCATCTTTTAAATAAATTAAATAAAACATTTATTTAAATCATCAAATCCCCCCACTTGCATTCTCCTAAAAATGCAACTTGCACTTATTTGTTGAAATAAATGAATTTTATTTTTAATAAAAATCCTATTTTCCCTCACCCACCAAATCCACTTGCAAGCCTAAACCCCTTCTAGATTCTTCTAACCCCTTCCTAATTAACCTAATCCATCCCCTAATTATTGTCACATTCCTAAGCAACTTGGAGTCACTTCTCAAAGACTTCAAAGTCTTTAAAAAACATTTAATGCTTTGTGTGCTCAACAATTTAACCTCTCAAGTCTTCCAAAACCACTAATGGCTCTTACATGACCATTAATGGCTCTTACATAACCATTTATGGTTATTTCAACTTGCACTCATGTGTCTCCTCAAGCATTTATTGCTTTGACCATGATTATCCCTTTTGCCTTTGCACACGAGTTTATCCATTGGATAAAGGCTTTATTCTTTGAATAAAGAATTTATGCACTCAACCCAACCTTGACCTTAACTCCCAAGTTAACTCCCATGTCATGTCAAACATTTAATGTTTATTCCCTCTCCTCTCAACCTATCTCATATTGACACTTGTCATCCTGGGATTGGGTTGAAAGCCCTCACATGGATCTCAAACCATTCAATCTTGACCCTTGTTGAGATTACTCAATCTCAACCATCCATTGCTCCATTTTACCTATAAATAAAGCCCATTTCTTCATAATCCGGATCCTAAAAACTTGTATGCATTTAATCTATAGTGAATTTTAGAGAGCATTTAGCATAAATCACTAATATATTGTTATCTTGGACTAAAATAAATCTTAGTTCTTTTTTATAATATGTTTAATTCGTTTGTTTTATAGTTGCATAGCATAAGCTTGAGATCATCTACAATCTTGAACCTCCATAAGCATCCATAGTGCAAAAAGCTGCTGAGAGCTACACTAGTTTGGAACTTGGAGAGGAGAGGAACAAAGGAGAAGGAGCTAAGAACATGTAAAGAGGCATTTGGAGATGCCTTCTTATATTTGTGTCATTTGTTAAATATGTTAGCATGATCTTAATATCTCTTTTGATATGCCTGCTTAGGTTAATATTTGGTTGAATAACACTAACATTAATCATGTTTCTTGTTGTTTTTGGTGTGTTATAATACCACAAGTTTTATCCTAACTTTGTCCTTTTTGCAGAGCATCACTCATACTTTTTTTAGCCTAGCCTGTTTTGTCTTTGGATCTCTTTCAAATTCCAAACACAACTTATTCTTCACCGCTTTATCTTCTCTTAATCATTTTACTCTTCCAAAACTTAATCACTTATGCAACTGAAAATTATAGCTCTAGCTTTCACATAAGTTTTCTTCAACTTTATCTCATCCAGTATGAGGGCCACTTTGTTGGGGTGTATATTAGGTTTGAATGATTTCCAATATTCCATTCTATAACGTCTCCAAATGTGATTTCATTCTCTCCTTCTAGTACAAAAATTTTGTAACATCAAAGATCAGAACCTTGCAATGCACGTCCTACGCCATACCAGATCCATCTCAAGTAGTTAAGCTTACTCAAGAGGAACCTTTCTCTAATACCAATTGTTGAACCAAAGGTAGTACTGAGAGCAGGGTTGAATCAATCTTGAACAAAAAATAATACAGCACATAAACAATCAATCAATAACACAAACACAATACATCAACACCAAGATCTTCTACATGAAAAACCCAAACAAGGAAAAACCACGGTGAGAACATTCCCACAAAATATATCTGCTATGTACATCAAATTACAATGAATGAGCTCACTACTTCAGACTTGCAAACCAAGGCTAACTACTCTTGGAAAAAGATACAAAAAGAGGACTTGCAAACCTAATGCTAACTACAATGGGGCAAGATACAAAAATTATTTCGAAAGAAAGATCTCTTGATCATGAAGTTGTCCATGAACTCTAAATTAAGTGACCAACATCATCACACAACTAAAACCTCATCTACCAACACTCTATATCATACCTTTACCATAGTCTCAAACAACTCACATATCATTGAAACACACCTCTTCTTCTCTACTCTGAATTTCACTTATTATGTTCACATCACATACTTCCTCTCATCCTCTTACCTTCCTTCCATACAACTTAATCACATACATCCTTTATATACAAGACAGATCATCAAAGCCTGAACCAAGTCGGTGTGAAATAGAATACACCTTCTAGACCAAAAATACACATGTTGATCCACTCTAGGAGAAAGAGGGGACCAAAACACATCTTCCAAAGATCAATCCACCAATCCGTAATCATCGAAACAAAAAATTCAACATCCCAACATGCAATAGATCCATATAGATAATTTACAACTAGAACAAACTCTCCAATCTAAATAGCTCTTATCCGGAACTCTGCACGCTATGGTCCAACCCATAACATATCAAATAATCTTCCACAAATATTCAAACCCAAAGATAGGTTTATCATATAATATCACAACCTGTTATGAAATATACCACAACTATTGGAGAACACAAAGATATTTCCAGACCACAAAACAAACTCATCCATAATGTCAAAAATATAACCAAACAAGATAACAACATCAAACAACATCAACAAAACTTTCCAGACCCAAACACTTTTGGAGCAAACAGTAGAATAACTACAACATCAACAAAGCAAGATATCTTTGCACCATAGACATTCCAGACCAACAACTATCCATAACAAAAACTTTGACATTGATGAAAATGATATCAACACATACTTCCAATAATTTGATGTGTCATGGGTCTCATTGTATCGTGTGGAGATCCGAATAAGAATAATTTGCATTGAAGAATATTTTTTGGCTCGTTAATTGTCTACATGGACACATTATGTGTTTGAATATTGTGGGTTATGTTCTAGTGTTTGTGGATTGATGGATTGGATTTAGCAAGATTTGTTTTAGTCCCCTCTTTATCTTAGATTGGATTAATGTGTGTGTTTTTTTCTCTAGAAGGTGTATTTTTTTAAAGCCAACTTCGTTAAGGTTTTGATGATCTATCTTGTATATAAAGAATGTATGTGATTGAGTTGTGTGTAAGAATGAGAGAAAGAGTGTGATGTGGAGGTAGTTAGAGAATTTCAATGAAGTGAAAAATAGAAAAGTTGTGTTTGAATGATACGCAAGCTAGTTGAGATTGTAATATAGATATGAGATAGTGTGTTGATAGATGAGGTTTGAGTTGTGTGTGTTGATGTTGGTTGCTTGATGAAGAGTTCAAGGATAGATTCACGATCAAGAGTTCCTTCTTTTCATATCAATTTGTTGTATATTGCCCTATTTTAGTTAGCATCAGGTTTGCAAGTCATTTTTGTATCTTTCCCCAAGAGCACTTAGCCTTGGTTAGCAAGTCCACGTTAGGCCCAATATGGAAAGCTAATGTACTGAGAGAAGAGGGGTGAATCATTACTCCAAAACTTTTCTTGAATAATATCTTTATTGTTATGCATAAACCGAATAGTGCAGTAACATAAAATAAAGCTAAAACAAATAGATAACAATCATACATGATTCACTCCATAACACATATATTTTGGTTACGCAGAAACTCTTGGTTAGAGAGAAAAACTACAGTGGGGATGGCACCCACAACTTCACTACTGCAATAATAAAGAGTGCTTGGTAGAGCTACATGTTTAGCTATTTCTGATAGCTTACCCTGTTAGGAGTAACAAGATCTATTAGATCTACCTTGCTAAAGGATTTTACAACACTTAATCTAAATGTTGCACTTGGTTAGAGGCTTTACAATTTATAGACTTGATTAGAGTCTTTTACCCTATTAAAGGTTTCTCTTTCAACTTCACAATATTAAAATAGAATCATTACAAATATCTGCAACTTTACATCTGAAATGTTATAGCAGATTCTATGTGCTCAGAATAGATTACCTTGCTTATAGCATACCTCGGTAACCCATATAGTAACTCGGTAAACCCTTCTGTTTACTGTGTTCTTCGACTGTTCTCTAAAAACCTTCTCGGTGACCTTTGTGTCTTTGTAATAGTGTTCTTACACTCATACATACACCCTTAACTCATGTTGTATAAATAGATCTCTTAAGACAGTGATCCAATTCATTGATTCGATCTTACAAACATGATTTATAACCATGTAAAATATTTCATTGGTTAGATGACCTCAAAATCATACACAATCTTCTAGTACAACTTCCAATGTGATAACGGTTAGATGTGCCTCGATCTTGTAACATGTTTTCATATGCATGTCCAGGTTCAATGAATCTGGTAACACATTTCACACGGTGTGTCATCTTTGCTGCTTAGTAGACATGAAAAGATACTCGATAGACAGCTCGGTGTATACTGTGTTCTGTGACTGCTTTCTTTTGTAACCGACTAGACTGTGCATACCGACTGAATATTTCAGTAATAGTAACCGACTAGAGTATATAGTATAACTTTGACATAAAACTAATGGCAATCTGATAAGTAGTAACAATCTCCCCTTTTGACATTAGTTGAGATGTTTGACAAAAACTACTTTCAAAGTTATAACTCAAAAAATCTATATACTTTGCAAAATGCTTATACTTGACAATATATACAATAGTCAATGAAATAGTATATTCAGATATACTCCCCTTATCGTTATACTATACAAAACTTTGAAAACTCTGATTTTGAATGCTCGCTTCTGTTCTGTGTGCTTTGCTTACTGTTATGTATACTGCGCTTGGATATTCTGCTTATTCTGCTTGGTATACTCCCCCTGTATACTATACTCCAAATACTATATCATTCTCTCAATACTATATCAAAATTGTATCACTCACCAAATATATTGTATCACTCCCCCTTTTTGACAAACATAAAAAACTTAATTTCCATTCAGGGTCGGTAACTAGTCAAAAATACATTTGTTCTTGTTCTGAGCATCGGTGAGAGCGACAGAGAGTGCATCCTTTACACTGTCCATTAAAGAATTTTGTGCTTGAATATCAGCCAATAGTGATATTAAGCCATCAAGAGTGCTTCCCTCTTGTGTAGTAGACAAGTATGTGGCTTGGTTGATCTGTTCTTGGACGGATGAAAGATGAGGAAGGAATAATGTCTGAAGTGTCATTATGTCCATCGAGATCTTGTGTTCTTCATTTCTTAAGTCCAATTGTTGAGCCATGAGCTATTGTAACCTTGTATAAAAATTTTGAATTGAATTTGGCTTTGTGGTCAACTTTCTTGAGAGATCGGTGATCTCTTTCTCAATTGTCTTTGTTTTATTCTTAATGTCTTTAATGAATAAAGAAAATGTGCAGAGTTTTTGAAATAAATAATGAATGTGCTTGAGTTGAGGATTCAACTCAGCAATAAATTTGACAAGTTTGACTTTGCCAATGGCTAGAGCTTTATGTACCTCTTTTATCATTTTTGCAGTGAGCTCCTTATCTTTTAACTTGCTCAAATACTTAGATGCATCAACTCCGGATGTTTCTATTTGATTAAGGAGTTCATCCAGTTGAAGATGGATGGCTACATTGGTTGACACTGTAGCTGTAGATAGCATATCTGATAGTAGTGTCTTCACCTTCTGAAGTACTTTATTCTTCTTTTGTATGGCCATCTGTTTTTCTTGTTTGGCCTTAGCTTTGCACAGTTCACCAAAATCAGTGAGTGCTTGCCCCTTTAATTTTGATATATCCACATTGGGCAACACTATTGGTTTAGACAAATCAACTTTGAAACTATGCTTTTTCACTTTCTTTTCTTTACCTTTGGCCAGTTGGACCAAGACAATAGCTTGGGAGGCTTGCTGACCCTTGGTAGGTTTCTCGGTAGAGGCAACACTTTGGTCGGTTCCTTTAGCCTCTGTGGTGTCTTTTGGTGTCTCAGTACTGGGTGTCTCAGCTGCAACATTTTTAGTGCTCGAAGGTGCTTGTGAGGTCTATTCTAGAGTAGTATCTTCTCATGTTGTAGACTTGTGACCTTCGGTGCCTTGTGCTGTATCCTAAGGAGTTTTGGAGTTTTGATTGACCGGGGGATAAGGCTAAACTTGTTCTAAAATGGATTCACTAGATACAAGTTTTGCATATGTAGTGCCTTCTATCATTTCCTACTTCGGCGCTTTTGTATCCATGACATCTTCATCTATTTGAATAGTGTCAGTAGGGTCTTGTTCGGTAGCATCAAGACCTTGCTCGGTGACATTAGGATCATGCTTGGTGACATCAACATTTTCAACTGTAGTTTGTTCATCGACATCCTTGATTTTGAAGATTCCCTACCACTTTGCTTTTGTCTCATTTTCTACGTCAATATATAGCCCATTGATCAGTTTTAAGGCTCTTTGTTTGACAAGAAACTTTGAACTGTAGGTTGTCAGATGTTCCTTTATTTCAGCTACTGACATATCAGGAAAGAGATGGACTAGACTTCTTTCTCTGAGTCCATTGCATACTTCCACCTATTATCAATATGCAAGTAAAGTTCATTTGGAAGTGACTTTGCTAGTTCCAATGGAGCTAATCGGAACTTTAGAAGTGTGCAGATGACAACTTCTTCAATTTGTCTCTTCTCATCATTATTTCTAGTTTCATACTGAACATATCTAAATGAACCAAATCCTCCATATTATTTCAGATTAGCATAGAAGTTTTCAACACTATGTATATTTACCTTCTTGCTCTTGACAATCTGGAATTTGTTTGCGTCCTCAGATTCTGTATCACTAGACTCTTTCCAAAATGAGTCTCCGAGTAGATTTCTTGTATGTCTTTGTTACCTTGGGAGTAGTAACACTCTTTTGTTTCTTACTCAGTGATGTTGCAAATGCTTTTGTGTTAGGTCTCTTTGTTGGAGGAGTCGGTAGGGCCTTTGAAGTGTCTTGTTTCATTCTTTTTAACACTTTACCCTTAGGCAATTCGGTACTTAGTGTTATAGCTGCCTCTTGAGCTTCTGATTCCTCTTCAGTGATGGCAAGAGTGCCTTTGATAGGTGTAGAGGAAGAGTCTTCTCTGAATTTCTCTGACAATGCCTTAATCATCTTTGTTGCCATTCTTGTAGCTTTGGGTACTACAATGCTCATTTTTACCTTTTCCTTTACTTCTTCATAGATTCCATATCTTAGCTCAGTAGCATGCCTTGGTAATGTAAGAAATGCATCAATTTGTTGTTTTGTGATGTCAAAGTCAATCTCGTAACCCATAGGTGGCAAAGATTGAGTCCTTGGTTCCACAGCATTCACATAACAGTAATCAGTGTCAACTTCAAAACATATATCATTTTTGTATTTCTCTACTAGCTGGGGTGGGATTCGATACCTATTATGCATTTTCTCTTGAAATTTACTGAAGTAATCATCCATGATATCATTGAAATTATCTCCTAACTTCTTGATGAAGTCATTAATCTGATGGGTGATTGGTTGGTGTAGCTCCCAAACTACTTTACTGATTGATGGAAAGAATTTTTCAAAGTAGAAAAACATGCATACCAGTAGTGATCCAAACTTTAGAGTATTAGCCAAGTTGTTCTTCTTCGGCTTCCTGATTGTGTTCAGGTTCTCAAACAGATTCTTCAATAACACCTCACATAAGTCAATTTTCATTCCCTTTTTCACAATTTTATAAGCTAAGTCAACTGTTGCACAGGGTACACTATTTTCCCTTGCCGATTGGAAGAAACAGTAACCAATTACTCTAATAGAAAACTTAAGTTCTGCATCAGTGACATTGTTCAGTTTCAGTCATCTGTAATCAGATTCTACTCCAATTAAACTGATCAATTCCTTTTGTGATATCATCTTCTGGGCTTGGGCATGATCATAGATAGGGTAACCGGTAATCAGATGAATGATTTCCTTGGTTATCTTGAATGGTTGCTCTTCTAGCCACATGAAATCATCATGAACTCTGCTCAGAACAAACTTGACCCACTAGGGTTTGAACACACGAGGATAGGTTAGGGCTTTAGTTAATCCTTTGATTTTGATGTGTTCATATTTGTTGTTCAATTTACCATCGGTACATAGCTCATCATAGGTGTCTCTGATTTCAACATGATCGAGTTCTTCAACATGACATTTGGTGAAGAATCTCACATCTTCGACTAACAACACTCTGTCCGGGATGAGTGAAAAGGTGATTTTGTCATCAGGTTCAGAAGTGACTTTGGGAGTCAAAGAGTATTTCAGTGAGGGCTTCTCTACATTCTTGACAACTATGGGATCTTGGATCTTGGGTGCCATTTAAGATTTCAGGTAAAAACTAGTAAAGAGTCCTTAGGGTTTCAGTATTTCAAATGACAAATGCTTTAAACTTAGCAGATAATGGCAACTAGATAAGATCGGTAAACCAGCTTAACAATACGTTGAGATTTGATGTAAATACCTTGGATTTGCTTTGAATGAGGTTTTGATCGCCTTCGAATCACTTGCTCTTCTCTCTCAAAAACTTGGTAAGTGTAAATGACCGCGAAAATGCTTTTAAGTACACAAAATACCTTATCGGGCTCCGTGCGGGTTAGGTCAAAAACATTAAATGCACTTGGTTCCTCTTTAACCGATTTACTCTCTTTTTTTGTTTTAACCGAGTAACCAAGCTTCCTTCATTTACCGACTTGACAGGCTTCCTATATTCACCGACTTGACAAGTTTCCTGTAAAGTGCTTCAAAAGACTTTGATAGAATTTCAAACTTACTAATACATCTTAACTATGTAGATTTTGAATTCCAGTCAAGCTTGAGATTTCATCATTCTTATCAGATACTAAGACTTCAAGTTGTTGTTTCTCACTTTCTAGATCTCTTACTTTATCCTTAGCTGTTCTTAATGCATCTATATTTTCAGTCATCTGTGTGCTGAAATGTTCATGTTCTCTTTTAATTGCTTTTAGTTGATCAGCCAGTACTTTGTTCTTTTCTTTCAATACTCCAATCATTTCTTCAGTCTCTTCAGATATACTATTGTCAGATGATGTCTCAATTTGTTCCACTAACTCTTGAGAGTCCTGCAAATCATCAGATAATCTTCTTCTTACTTTCAGAGATTTTTGCATTTGCCTTTGCATGTCTGCAATCACTTGATTAGCATGATCCAACTCTTCTTGCAGATACACAATCCTCCGAGATTGTTTATAGCCTTCAATTGATAAGATCTTTCTCTTTAGGTAGTTAAACCCTTTTCCAAGATTCATGCTCTAATACCAATTGTTAGGCCCAATATGGAAAGCTAATGTACTGAGAGGGGAGGGGTGAATCAGTACTCCAAAACTTTTCTTGAATAATATCTTTATTGTTATGCATAAAACCGAATAGTGCAGTAACATAAAATAAAGCTAAAACAAATAGATAACAATCATACATGATTCACTCCATAACATATATATTTTGGTTATGCAAAAACTCTTGGTTAGAGAGAAAAACTGTGGTGGGGATGGCACCCACAACTTCACTACTACAATAATAAAGAGTGCTTGGTTAGAGCTACATGTTTATTTATTTCTGATAGCTTGCCCTATTAGGAGTAACAAGATCTGTTAGATCTACCTTGCTAAAGGATTTTACAACACTTAATCTAAATGCTACACCTGGTTAGAGGCTTTACAATTTATAGACTTGATTAGAGTCTTTTACCCTGTTAAAGGTTTCTCTTTCAACTTCACAATATTACAATAAAATCATTACAAATATCTGCAACTTTACATCTGAAATGTTATAGCAGATTCTATGTGCTTGGAATAGATTACCTTGCTTATAGCATACCTCAATAACCCATATAGTAACTCGGTAAACCCTTCTGTTTACTCTGTTCTTTGACTGTTCTCTGAAAACCTTCTCGGTGACCTATGTGTCTCTGTAATAGTCTTCTTACACTCATACATACACCCTTAACTCATGCTGTATAAATAGATCTCTTAAGACGGTGATCCAATTCATTTCTTTGATCTTACAAACACGATTTATAACCATGTAAAATATTTCATTGGTTAGATGACCTCAAAATCATACACAATCTTCTAGTGCAATTTCCAATGTGATAACGGTTAGATGTGCCTCGATCTTGTAACACATTTTCATATGCATGTCCAGGTTCAATGAATCTGGTAACACATTTCACTTAGTGTATATCAACTCGGTGTGTCATCTTTGCTGCTTGGTAGACATGAAAAGATACTCGGTAGACAGCTCAGTGTATACTGCGTTCTATGACTACTTTCTTCTGTAACTGACTAGACTGTGCATACTGACTGAATATTTCGGTAATAGTAACCAACTAGAGTATATAGTATAACTTTGACATAAAACTAATGGCAATCTAATAAGTAGTAATAGTCCAGAGCAACGAGCTCTTTCATTGTAATTTGATATACATAGTGGATATATTATGTGAGCAGGTTCTCACCATGGGGTACAAAATTTTGGTGTTGATGTGTTGATTATGTGCTTCTATTTATGTGTTGTGAATTACTACATTAATTTTGATTTAAAATAATTCATCCACCTCTCAGTCCTACCTTAGGTTCAACACTAATTATCATGCAATATCCCACACATATAACAATCGAAAAAATAATAAATATTTAAATTGTTTCCCCTTCTCAACATTTATTCCTTAACTACCTTGTCTTTCCCAATATGTTGGTAAGGAGTTTGATCTTATTGACAAACATTGTGCTACTCCAACTAAGATATATCCCTTTTATATTTGTTTCAAATTTGATCTTCATACCATGGGATGTTAAAAGAAGCCATACAAAATATAGCTACCTCATCTCTTGCTAGACCAAATGAGGCCAAAACCATTCTTGATTATATCCATGAAACAAAGACAAATATTGTGTTCCACCAACATGAGTTACCTTCTTGGCAAATTTGAAATCAATTTGATCCCCTCATAATTATTTTTTTTATTAAATAAAATTGTTATAAGAATAAATTTAGTGGATAATGGATCAAATATTATTGTGTGTAGCATTGAATTTTTGCATAAAATTAATGTGAATACTTCTTTTAGTCAAACCGATTCTTTTTCTATTCATGTATTTGATAATGTTGGTAAATAATCACTAGCTACAATTATATTTCCTATTGAAGTAGGTCTCGTGATTATACCCATGCTTCTACATTTCATACACAATACTCTCACATACAACCTTCTTCTAGGTAGATGCCGAATTTATGATATAGAAGTAGTTTGTTCTACTCTTCTTCACAATCTAAAGTTTATTTATGAAAACCACATTATACTTTGGAAGTCGATAAGAACTTACAAAGTTGTTTGCAAATGGAAACACAATCTCAATATTCTTGAATCTCTTCAAAAAATTTACCATCTCTTAATAAATATACTCCTTCACCTAAAGAGGTATTATTGGAAGATGATTGGGGGTCATTAGACTTCACACCCTCCTTTAATTTAAAGTCCCCAAATTTAACATTGAAGCCTCAAAGGAGCTAAGTATGTCATTTGTTAAATATTTTTCTAAATCCATTTCAATGTATTCTTCTTTTAACACATTTATTAATGTTGATTGGGTATCATTAAACTTTTATCTAGTTAAAACTAAGAGTCAGCCCTCTCCTCTTGAAATTTCAACACCTACTTAAATCCTGCATGCTTGATTTGGAAAAGTGTTATGGAGCTGGTTTCAAAACCACTTATAAAGATGGTTTAGGATGAATGCAACAAATTTTTGAGGCTCATGAAATATCTACATCACACTTTTTAAAGCAAAGTTAAGGTTTCCAACCTCCTCCTTTCTCGACATAACCTTCCCAAATGTCTAAAAAAATATTGTCTTACACTTCGAACTTTTCACCAAAATAAGAGAAGATTTCGTTTGACCTTATTCAAGCCAAGTTCATAATATATAAAAAATATTGAAAATTCTTTTTTTTTATATGTATCATGAACTCCATGGTCATTCTGTTAATGAATGTCAAGTCTTGAAGATTTAAATTCAGCAATTTATGGATTTTGATATCATTCAAATGACAAATGACAATAAATGACACCATTTTTATGACTATTCTAAATAAAATATAAGTTCCTATTATGTTGCTCCTCACTATGTGACATTAGAAGCTTAATTTTTGGGGGCTCATTGTTATTCATGGTGGTACAATTTTAGGCATAATCATAGTTGAGTAGCAACATATAATAGCGCAGTTACTCTTGTCTCCATGTTGGGGGGAAAGAATATTTTCTCAATCTTTCTCTCATTCTTTTAGATGCACTTTAACTTTATTGAGTTGCATCTTTCATAACTTGATGTCCTTTCTTGTATAGAATTGTTTGTCCTTCATGCAAAATTAATTCTTTCTTGGACGCACACATTCCTTGATTAGGGCATCTTCCTTTTCTTGAAAGCATATATCATTTATGAACAATCTCTCCTTAGTGATAGAAAATATGAAATCCTTCACTAAGAATCCACTTTATCCTAGCACTATGGAAGGTATATATTATTATTTTCCTTCCCCTTTTCAAAGACATCATATTTATTAAGGATCTATTCTCTTTTTGAAGTTAGATATGATTAAGAAAGGATATCTTCCTTGATGGATCCTATACAAGGATATTTCTTCCTATTTTGGAATGTATGCATGTTTGGTTAAAGGATATCTCCTTGGTGGTGAAATATTTTATCCTTGTTGAGTTCTTTTTATACCTTAAGACATCAACATAGCGCTATGTTGACATCTAAAGGGAGGAATGTGTGTGGCCTCCTTGTAACCTATGTTGGTGTTACTGCAACACCCTTTATGTAGTTTAGCTTGTGGATATCCTTACAAATAAAGAGATTTATTTGGTTATGCTTGTTTAGATTGTGGATTTCCTTACAAAGGAATTTGTTTGGTAATATTTATTGTTCTTTTTATTATCTTGTAAACAGATGGTTTTGTTTGGTGATTTTTTCATATAACAAATTATTTAGAAAACATAGCTTTTGTTTTAAAATCTTACTTTATACTAACAAGACTAATAGTAAGAAGACCATTACTTGACCAAGAAGTCATGTCCCTTCTCTTTCTCATATAGCTCATAGTAAGAAGATCCTTACTGGACTTCAAAGCCATAATTTTTCTTCTCCCCTTAATTTGTGTATTTCATTGTTCTTTCTATATCTCCACTTGTGCTCTTGCAATAACATATCAAGAATTATATTAGTGATTGAGACATTTTTATTATACAGGTCTCTTCAACTAGTTGACTTGGAACTTTTATTATAGTATGGATTGATAGGATACTATTGTTGAGGGCTTGCACATCCCTCAAAATTAGTGTCATTATATCCCTAGCTTGTCTTCATTTCTACTTTTCCATGAGTATGAGTGTTATTTCATAGTCCGATAAAGGAGGGGATAAATATATTATCGTAAATTGTGCTCTTTTAAAATTATGAGTTCAATCTCACACTCTCCTTAGCACTTATTTTAATTTTCTCGTTCCTCTTTTTAATCCTATGAGGATCTAGTTAATACTGAGAGGGGGGTGTGAATCAGTATTAAGACAAATTGAAACATTAAATCAAAACAAATTTTATATCAGATCTCAAATCATTTAACAAATATCTCAACTTCTTTAATCAGACGTAATAACCTCTTCATCATATTTGCTTAATACATTTATCAAATTATTTATCACAACTATCAATACTCTCACCACTTAAGAAATCATATGAATTTGATCATATAATTTCTCTAACAACTTCTTATTAGTACTGGTGACCTTTGATAAACTTATGATAAAACAACATAACCAGTGCCTCAGAAATAATGCATGAAATGAAACATAAACAAGAACATCACATTTAAAACATTCCACACATGAACACCATAAGTTTTTGATATGGAAACCCAAATGGGAAAAACCACGGTGGGAGTTGGTACCCATAAGTATTTCTACTCTTTTGAAGTATGCCCTGTTAGGAGAAGACCCTGTTAGGAGTCACCCAATTAAGGGATTTGCCTAGTAGCCCAGTTAGGAGCTTGATGACATGTTAGGATCAACCTTGTGAAAGGATTTAACACTCTTTTGAGAGTTTCCTTATTACAGGACTTAAATGTTTAAGGCCTATTAGGACCTCCTAGGTTAAGGGATTTAACCTGCTGCAACTGTTAGGGAACAATAGTAAGAAAATGATTTGTTACTTGCACTTCTCTGCTTGCTAACTCAGATCCAATTATTATCAACAAACTGCAACTCTTAGGTATATCTCACTCTTCACTTTGACGGCTCAACACATTCTCTAAGACCGACGACATAATGAACATCAAGCATGTCAATATAAATAGCCATCTCAACTAGGTCTGCCACTAAACCCTAAATTACATCATGAATTACAATACAGATCATAAGAGATCATCTCAAATCAATCATATATATCATTACATAAAATTACAATGAAATATCAACTGTTGGTTGATCGTAACTCATCACAATAATCCAATTTGTCCCAAAGTCAAACATTAAAACACTCTACTAAGCGTTTTGCAGATTCCCAAGAAATTCTTTCTTAATTTGTGCCAAAACAACATTCAAATATTTTCACGTGGGTTGTGTCATGTTACCTCCTTCATGTAGACTCGTTGTAGATCACTACCATAATAGAAATCATTATGGGTTTGATGATATCTTCAGCGGTCCTTAAACCCTACTAAAACCTTAACAAAACTTCATCAAAATTTTGAAACATGTCTTCTGGTAATCATCGCAAGATGAGGTTTCGGTCAGATACTCCTTTCCATTATAAACGTTCACTAGTCAAACCTCAAATCACCAAAAATTACCGATCACCCAATTCAAGCAAAACATTCCAGTTTTACCGGTTAAAGTCCTATTTCATAGACTTTAGTTCTCTGTCGATAAACCCTATCTCTGGTAAACCAAATCACTTAGATGACAAACCAAACAACAGAAAACATCAGTGATCATCATCAAACATTATTTCACATTAGTTGCCATCAATGACAACACAAATAACTAATCATGTCATCTAACCACAAAATCTCATTCTTTTATCCTCTACCAGTTCAATCATTATCCTTCAACTGCATCACCTACATAATCTCATATGCATCAGTTATTCCAAAAGCCAACACCTTTGTGCATTATAAGACATTTTATTGCATTAAATTAATATTTATTTCAATATTATGAGTCCTATTTTACTTTAGTACATCAAAAATCTCTTATTTGGGCCCTTATTTTAAGTTTACCCTTTATCTTATTTTATTTTGCACTTATATGGGTCATATCTCATTTTAAAGTTCAATGCACCTTTTCCCCCACGTAAATATCATCATTTTTTATAAAGATTATATAGTTATAGTATTAGCACCCTACTATGTCTCGACCCTAAAAATTTGGGCCTATTTTGTCAAGATATTGGCAATTGGTGAACAATGTCTAATGCTTTTTGGCCAAAATTTTGGGAGGATAATATGTCGGTCTCACCATATCTATATCTATATTCAATGCAAAAAACTGGTTATTTTAAGCAATCCAGAAGTTGAATTTTACCTTGAAAACACTATATAAGACATCACTCCTAATTCATTTCATCATGTCATTACTATACTATCATTCCAAATTAAGAGCAATTATTATTCCTCAAGAGATCATCTAATTCTAAGGAGTGGCAAGATACAAAGGAATCTTCAAGCATGATTTCATGATTTATTTTATGATGATTTGTCATGTTATTTCATCAACGTATGGAGGACTTATCTTAAGAGCATTGCATCACCAATTGAAGGTATGATAATTTTAATTAAGCATTTCCATTCAGACATATCATTTCATATTTTTACTTCCTATTCTTCATTGATGTAGGGCTAATTCCAACCTGGGGTTTGATTAAGGCAAGAACAATATAACCCAAACACCATTTTTTCTCCTCTTTTGTGTAGATCTAGGCTTGGAAATAGGCAATAGGTTCAAACTGAAGGTACATGAGTGTAGTAAATACAAAGACAGAGGTAACAAGACCCAATTCACACTAAAAGAGGACTACTATGGTTCCTAGCACCACAACCAAGGTTGTTTGATCCAAAACTTGACCAAATAGAAGATTGGAGACTACTAAGTTCAGTTTGACCCCTGTTCTACACTCAGAGATTCATCACAACTATGGAACCTAGGCCAATATTCCACCCATTTAGAGCTTATATTTTTATGATATATTACTCTGTTCATCCCCTTTCTAGATCTTAGTTTATTCTATAATTATTAGTTCTACATTTTTCTATTTATGTTGTTTATTGTCGTTTTTGCAACTTTTATCCTAGTTCTTGCATTCAATTTAATTAATAAATAAAATCAACAAAGGAGAACAATAGATCATTGTGCCTAGCTCTACCAAGGGTTTGCAGTTGGGTCTATTGTTTGTTCTCCAATCTAATTGATGGGATTGGGTTTGGTTTATAGTTTGCATGTTTGACTAGTGAAACCCATTATCCCTACCTCACACGTTTAGGAGATATTATAGGTTAGAAGTAATTAAATTTGGTAACTGAAGGAGACTCATTGATTGTGATAAATTCCTTGAATAATGGAAGTCTAAGTTAAGGATGATAATTATATATGTTTATGAAGCAATAGGCATGAAGAAATGCTTGGTTCAATTATGATTTTTAATTACCAATGTTGGCAATTGACACTCATCCGGTGGTTTCTGGTACTTTCCGGTTGCTGATTATTGGTTCAGGGTTGTCATTGATGGTAACTCTTCATAAAGATTCAATTTGTTAATCGTAATTCTTCTTATCTAGAAGCAAGTGTTAATCGGTAGTTGATTAACCGATATTACAGGGTGAGCAAAGCATTTTTGGTCCAAAAGCTTTAAGGTGATTGCGGTGCATTGAATCATGTTTGGGATGATTGGGCCGACATAGACACATCATTTTATTACTATTTTGGTGATCCACATTTATCTTTTGGGATCCGGTCAAGCCGACATGAGACTGCATGTTACACTAGCAGGCCAACATGGTAAATAACTTATTTTGTGATTGTCGGTATATAAGTTTGGTGTGGATGATATTTTTCGTAGATGATGTGATTGTATGCGAGTGAGTGGTGATCGAGAATCCATTTTGGTGCAGTTCCACATGCACATTCTTGATCCGGTAGCTGACTAAGACAGAGAACAAAGCAGGATAGAGAAGGTGATCCATTCAATATATTTAGCAATCAACTGGAACTCATCCAGGCATTGTAGATGCTACTTCAGAGTTCATTCAATATATTTCATCACTATAACTAATTTTTAAGGCAAAGAGCCTTCCTAAGGCTTGTAGCCTTTTGGGTTATTGTAATTAAGTAGTGAGCTCTAGGAAGTGTGCTTGAATGCCTTTGCATTCCAATATTGTAATATTGTTTTGCTACTGGCCATAGTGGAATAATATTGTGGGTTCAAATCTCACCGTGGTTTTTCCCATTTCAGTTTCCACGTAAAAATCTGGTGTTATTCTATTGTGGTTGACTATTTTATGTTTCTTCATTTCAATTTCAAGTGTTTGTATTTGGTGGTTTAAAGTTAAGTTGGTAAATCTGCAAATCAGTAGATCACTGATTCGCCCCCCCTCTTCATGATCCCTAATTTCAACAATTGGTATTAGAACCTAGTTCCTCTAAGGAAGCTTAACCTCTTAAGGAAGGTCTAAGAGACTGAATCAATGGATTTCGGTTTTCAGAGACAACTCAGTGTGGCACTTGAGGATCTTGATGCAACTTGAAATGAGAATTGTACCTTGAAGAAAAACCTGAATGTTGTTGATGATTTTATTAATCACTTGAAGGATCAAGTGAACACTTCAAGAGACAAAAGGAAATAATTGATGGACAAGATAAAGGATAAAGAAGATTAGATCATGGAATATTAGGGTAAATCAGATGAATGTGACAAGCTTGAAAGAGAGAATGTTTCCCTGAAGAATGAGATTCAATCCATTGCGAAGAGGCTGACTAAGGAGATTGAGGATCAAAAGAAGAATGAAGAGAATCTGGCATAACCATTGAAGGAAAGAGATGATGAATGCTTCAAGCTTACCTATGAGAATGATCAGTTGAATCTTGAGTCGACATAGTCAAGGAACAATGGTCAAGAACTTAAAAGACAGATTGTTGACTTGAGAGATGAACTTGCTACTACTACTGAGTACAAAGAAAAATTCAAAGCTAGCTCAGCAAGGCTTGATGAGATGCTGAAAGTTAGGAACATGGAAAGGACATGCCAAGACTTGGATTTGAGATAGGGGAATCCTTTGGATCTAGAAAAGGCAATGCAAAACCTAATAAGAAGAAGATCAAGAATCTTTCGATAAGACAACCTAATGCTCATAAATTCAATGGTAGATGATTTACTTGCAATAAATTTGGTCATATGGCGAATCAATGCAGAGGTAGGATGAATAATGAAATAAGCAACATGAATAATGCTCCTACCTTTACCAGTCAATGTTTCATATGTAATAATTTTGGTCACAAGTCAAATATATGTCAAGCAGTAATAAATAACTTCCAAAACAAGAGGTGCTATGCTTGTGGGATGTTTGGACATATCTCTAACTAGTGCAGGATGAGACAAAATCATATGAACTTTAGACTTATGCAGAGAAATTTTGTTTGTCGTACATGCAACAAAACTAGTCACATTAATAAGTACTGCAGAAGCAAGAACAATGCTCCAGTTGACAAGAGAAAATTGGATGAGAATGGAAAGGCAAAGGTAGAAGAGATCAAAGACAAGCATGAGAAGATGTGGGTTAGAAAAGACGAATCTAAAGTAGAAAATGGATCTGCACCTGAATCCAGTGCAGGATCTTCATCTGGTAACTAGGGCTTTATGCCTTAGGGGGAACTTTTCATGCAGATTCTAAGAAACTCCTCTTCAGTGATCTGCAATCTATTCCGGAAGTTTGCAGAAGGCTTAGATCTAATATGAAGATGTTATTCGGAAGTTTCAAATAAAAATCGATGCTCTAGTTAGCAACTTTGTGAAAATAATGGTAACCAGTTGGAACATTTATTGTAGTGAAGAATTAGGTTTTCAAAGGATAAAAGTGCATTTTGAAGTTTCATTTGTCACAATGCGATCAAGAGATTTCAATAGCAATCCCAGCAACTCTAAAGAAAATTTCAGCACCTGGTTGTGAATCAAGGTATTATCTACTCGGGCTTTTAGTTTCTGCAAACCCTAAATTTGAAATGGCTTCAGCATCTAGTTTTGCTACCCCTTTGGTTGTTGAGATTAAGGACAAGGCTAGACCTATTTTCAAGAAACATGTTTCCAAGTTTGTTGAAGACGATCCAGAAGGTGCATTTTCTTTGGTACCCTATTGTGTGCTCCATAATGAAGATATTAGGGCATACATCTACTGTGATCTCAAGGAGCTTGGTAACACAAATATGCTAGACTTGGACAACAAACATTTGGTGGACAATTTGGGAAATCTCAAACCCTAGTACAAAGTTCTTCAAGATAAGGTTTTTTTGCAATTCATTCATTTTTCATTGTTCGACGAAGTAGAGTGGATCCGATACATTCTTAGTCGAGTTCATGATGAGTTTATATGGCTTGATAGGCCCCAAAAGATTACCAAACAAGTGATCCAAGTTGTGACATGTATCAATGAAATCAATGAAATACCTAGCGTAAGGAAAGTGTCAAATAGCACGGTGATAGCGACCACTGGTTCAAAATTTGACAATAGAGCTATGACCATAAGCGATATTCTAAAGAATGACGTTAAATTTGAATCGACGGTGGTTGATTACAAGGTTTACTAGTCGAGCAGACACACTTCTATCTCTGGTATTGCCATTTAATCTGCCTATCAAATGTTGAAAGATGAAAAAAGGTATGACCTATGCATAGTCCTCCAGAATGATTTATTAAGGAATTGGAAGAAAATTAAGCAAGATAAGAAGCACACCTTAAAATATGGAACTCTTCTTATTTTCTTGGCCTTATACTTTTTGAATGAGATATCCGGTGTGAAAGGGAAGGTCCAATGGGCCTATGATAGATTGGTGGTGATGTAGATTAAAGAGGGATTATGGGGAATTGGAGATGCTACAATGAGAATATCTTCTCTTTGCAGATACTTCAAATATTTCCAAGAAACAATGAAAAGCAGAGAGAGGATCCCTAAGGAAATTGTGGAGAAGTATGAGCAAACCATTTTCTTCATGATTGACAAAAATCAATGTCTGATGGAAGTTGTGGAGCCTAGAATAGTATGGATCATGCCCATAGGGTATGAAGTTGACTCCATCACATTCGAGGCATATGCTCAACATTTATTGAATCAACCGGTGGATCCTAAGGAACGGAGATTTGGAACATCCAAAGAAAAACACCTTGAATTGTACAATCAATTCAGTGCACCTGCCAAAAAAAGGAAAGTTACAAAGATGGTCGAGGAGGTGGAAGCTCAAATGGGATTCACCCAAGAGGAGGCGAAGAATGCAAGAGAGAGACATGCACAGAAAGAGGCCAAAGAGAAAACCAAGAAGCCTAATGTTGATCCAATTCCCTCCAAGGTCAAACCTAAAGAAACCAAGTCTACTCCTACTTCGGTGGCATAATCTGCAGGACCTAGCCCATCCAGGAAGGGTGTATTGAAGCAAAAGGAAAAGCCCAAGAGGACTTATGTTTATGTTTCTTCGGTGGATTCTGAAACAAAATCTAATGAGGGAACAGGAAAGGAAAAGAAGAAAGGTGAATTTGTTAGAGTGGTGAGGAAGCCGCAGTCCGGTGGAGCCTAGCAAAGCTAGAAAACTAAATCAAAACATATCTCTATCAGTAGACCCAAAAGAGGAGGACAAGTCATAAGTCAACTTGACAAAGACCTTGAGTCTAGTGACCGGAAAGGTAAGTACACAATTGTTCCTCCTTTTTCAACAGACCAATTGATAAATGAAATAATTGTTGATGGGAACTTGAAGAATCTTGGAGCCAATTCTGAACATCTAGATGAGGGAGATCAGAGAAAGGTTGAAGAAGCTGTAGTTTTATACTTGCATTACTTTAGAAAGACTCTGATTGAGTTAGATCATATTATCCTTAAGGATCTATATAACATTATTGATGCAAGGAGGCTAACAGCTAGAAAGATTGACAAAGAAGTGAAAGAAAAAGAGTTAATAAATGTTTACACCTATGTTACTCATGGTGAAGTCAAAAGACTCATTGAAGGAGATAACAAGAAAGAGTTCAGACATAAAAACAAGGTAAACAAATTAATGATTGGTCAAGTGGAAGAGGTGAGGAAGAAGACAAAAGACATATGGAAAAAGATAATTGTTAATATTCTCTGTATAAAGATGCATTCAAGTCTTCTCAGCCGGAAGAAGAGCAAGGTGTTTCTAATGGTCAGAAGGATAAAACTCAGATTGAGGGACATCCAGAAAGTTAAGGTAACACATCACTTGATGTTGAGACTGATGATACTCCTCTAGTGGTAGGCAGTTCAACAGCCCCTAAGATCTAAACGGATGATATTGTACCAAGTGGTGACACTGATGCAAAAGATAAAGGGGATGGAGAAGAGAAAAAGGATGTTGGGAGTACAAAGGCTAAGGTCACTGAGGTAGACAAAGGCAAAGGAGTAGCTGATCTGGAAATTGTCACTCCTCTAGTTACAGGGACCCTACCTCAGATCCCTATCAATCTTGATGGTCCTGTCAACCTTGGACAGATGACTCCTGCGGAAAAGCTCATGCTCATAGCTGTTGTGCAAGATCAGACTAGTTAGGATTTGGTGAAGTCTGAATCTGAAGACAAGAAGCTTATTTTGGTGTTAGTTGATTTTTTTCATAAGGTGGCTCCAAATGTACAGTTGGATTCTAATAATAGCCCCTCCGATAAATTGTTGAAATTTATTAACAGTGTAAATGCAAATTTTGATTCTTTTGAGAAGTCTGCTACTCAAAAAGTTTAAGATAGATTTAAGGATGTTAGGATATAGGGATTCCGAAAGATGATTGAGGATGATAGAGTGAGACTAAATAATAGACTGCAAATTATTTCTGATGCATTGTCAGAAGGGGGTAAACTGTACAAGTCTTGTCTATTTTTGCCTAAATTCACTGTAGATATAGACAAGCAGATAGGTGTTTGCCAGGGCAAGCTTGCTATTATTTGACAGTCCTTTGATCTAAATGTAGCTCTAACTAGTAGTGTTGAAGGGTAGATTATGGCTTTAAATGATCAAATCTCAAGCCTCCAAGTGGACAAGGACAAAATTCTAAGAAAAGTTGGTGAACTCTAGAACATGATTGCCCCCCGATTGGACATCATGTTGAGTAATAAGGTAGATTGTATGAAGGAAATGATCTAGCATGTGTCATCTGATCTAAAGGAATTAGAAATTCATGCCACTATATTTAGTGTATTTATCACAGTTTTGGATAACTTGAAGAGTGGGTGGGATACTCACCTAGGATTTT
Source organism: Cryptomeria japonica (assembly GCF_030272615.1). NCBI lineage: Eukaryota > Viridiplantae > Streptophyta > Pinopsida > Cupressales > Cupressaceae > Cryptomeria > Cryptomeria japonica. The sequence continues at coordinate 679,334,161 of NC_081409.1, read as the reverse complement.
TTAAGACTATTTATGCTGACATCTTCAAGTATTTGTAAATTCTCCAATAAATATCTCTATATATAAATCTTGGACAACACCCCATCTTTGGCATTACAGTCAAAGTGGGAGATGAAAGGTGAAAAATGTGTAGTATAGAAGAGTGAAATTCTTTTTCTAAGGGGGAGCCTTAGAAATTATTTTGATTCTTTTGAACCGGTGAACAATGTTCAAAACTTAGCCATTTTTCACGAGTTTTACCATCAATACCAAAGGGGGAGATTGTTGGCAATTGACACTCATCCGGTGGTTTTTGGTAGTTTTTGGTGGCTGATTATTGGTTTAGGGTTGTCATTGATGACAACTCTTCATAGAGATTCGATCCGGTAATCGTAATTCTTCTTATCCGAAAGAAAGTGTTAACCAGTAGCTGATTAACTAGTATTCTAGGGTGAACAGAGCATTTTTGGTTCGGAAGCTTTTTGGTGATTGTAGTGCATTGAATCATGTTTAGGATGATTGAGCTAACATAGACATATCATTTTATTACTTTTTTGGTGATCTGCATTTATCCTTTGGGATTTGGTCAAACCGTCATGAGACTGGACGTTACACTAGCAAATCGACATGGTAAATAACCTATTTTGTGATTGTCGGTATTTAAGTTTGGTGTAGATGATCTTTTTGGTGGATGATGTGATTGTATGTGAGCAAGTGGTGATCGAGAATCCATTTTGGTGCAATTTCACATGTGCCTTCTTGATCTGGTAACTAACTGAGACAGAGAACAGGACAAAATAGAGCAGAATAGAGAAGGTGATCCAATCAGTATATTTGGCACTCAACCGAAACTCATCCAGGCATTTTAGATGTTATTTCAGAGTTCATTCACTATAACTAATTTTGTAAGACAGTGAACCTTCCCTGAGAGTTGTAGCCTTCGGGGTTATTGTAATTGAGTAGTTGTCTGAATGCTTATGCATTCCCATATTGTAATCTTGTTTTTTTATTGGCCATAGTGGAATAATATTGTGGGTTCAAATCCCACCATGGTTTTTCCCATTTGGGTTTCCATGTAAAAATCTAATGTTATGCTTTTGTGGTTGATTGTTTTATGTTTCTGCATTTTAGTTTCAAGTGTTTGCCTTTGGTGGTTTAAAGTTAAATTGGTAAATCTGCAATCCGGTAGATCACTGATTCACCCTCCCCCCCTCTCAGCGATCCCTGATTTCAACAACCAATATATTTTAAATATTGTTATTGATTTTCAAGTTACGAATTCTTGGTCATAGTTTAGATGTTTGGTAAAATCTAGAAAAAATGGCAGGAACACAAATCTCATTAATCATCTCTATTTTTAATTTAATCAATGCCCTATAAGGATGAAGTGTTACTTATCATGGCATATAAGGATTGGTGTGAGGAGTTCCAATGCATGATTCAAAGGGAAATATAGATAAATGCTACAAGATTGATAGGTGAATCATTTGGTGGTGAATGTAAATTATGAAATGGTGGTGGAAGGTGGTGGTTGGGTATTAAAATTTACATTGATATTATTAACTATAGAAGGTGGTAGTAAGTTTTGTAAGATGGAAAAAGTATGAGTGTAGCACACCTTTATGAGTAGATGGTTTGATGGTAGAATATATTTAGGGACAACATGATTACACCATTATGATGTCTTAAGTGGTTATTGTGCACCATCATCTATAATCTATATTTTTGTGTTAAATCCTTGTTCAAAAGAATATTAAGTGGGTGAATTTTATCAATTAGGTGACATTCAAGGGTTTCCACTCAAATGGACTTAATTACTAAATTATCTTTCCATGTCCTAGATGTAATCGTATGACTATGAATACTAGAATTATTGGTTCCAAAAAAATTCATAAAAATGGATAGCATGGTGGGCTTGGAAGGTACAAGAGAGCTCAAATCCTAGGGTTTAGAGGGGGTAGACTTGGTCATGATTCCTATTATACATTAAGAATCAAAGAAATTGTAGGTAGATTTAATTAGTAAAAGTGGTAATGTGATGAGAAATTTGTAGTGATACAAGTAGAGTTCTAGCGGAGCTTTATGTTCTCAAATATTGAATGTAGTTGGAAGTAGGAAGTGATCAAGCCATTCTTTATTGTTATAGTCCATCACTAGATACGACTTGATGATAGTGGGAGATGTAGTATGCAATAATATATCCCTTATAAGTTATTCCTTAGGAGGTTAGAGTGTGAATGGCATAGAACCATGTGTTGAAGAAGTGGTTGAATTTGGTCACCATACATATGGGCGTTGTGACTACTAGTTGTGAAATGACATGGTATTTGTAGTAGTATGTTGTACACTAAGATGATATTGTCAATTTTTTGATACAAATGTTTCCACTTTGCATTAGTGGATTATTGGACCATTATTAGTACTAGGTTTAGATATTAGCTTTTATTATAGTTCTTAAACCCCTTTTTAGTAGGACGTGTCTATTCTGGCTCCAAAACAACAATACGGATTGACTAACACGCGTGTTAGTCACGCGTTTTACACCGTCGATTTTGCATTTAACGGCTGCGATTGACTAACCTATCGCTAACACGCTGTACGAAAGATCTATTTTGGAACCAGAATAGACACAGCCTTTTTAGGATTGAAATGGGAATAATAATTTGTCCTACCACGTTTCTTAGATGCGTAGTAAATTAAACGTTCTTTGTTTATAATTATTCAGCGAGAGCAGAATGCACTATATAGTCTGCACTCTTTCTAGTGACCCAACAGCCATGGCAGGTGCCCTCGTGCATTTCGACCGTATTTTTTTATTTGTCTCCGGTTGGGGAGAAATAATTCATTATAGTTCGTATTTGTCTCGGGTTGTGGAGAAATAATTCAGTATGATCGTATTCTCTTGTAGTTTGTGAGTCATGAGAACATGGTTGAATAACTCAGTATAATTCGTATTCTTTTGTGGTTGTGTGGGTGATGATAACATGGTTGAATAAGTACACACATTTGTTGATATATTGAGTTTTCTGCCGACTTATTCAACCCTGTTCTGATGACTCACAGGAGAGTACGAACTATATTCAATTATGGAGACAAAGAGAAAAGAATACAGTCAAAATGCACTAGAGCGTTTGCACCGTCTGTCGGGACGGAGGAAAGAGTGCTGCTTACAACGCATTGTGCTTCCATTAAAGGTATTGTCGTTTCGATTACATTTGAATTGGAATGTAATAGGCCCATACTGGTTTGAGTGTTTTATTTAATTGTGAAAGTTTTTTCTAGTAATGTTCTTTATTACATTTATTAGGAGACCGTTTTTTTTTTTGTTTTTTTTCTATTTTCATTTTAAGAATGGATCAAAGAGTACAATCCACAATATTGATACAAGGATCTTTGTATTGTCTTTTCATGTTTTTATAAATAATTTATGATGTTAAAAACATATATTTTTAATAGTTTTTAGAGTTTTTTAAAAGTTACATAATCTTAATGATAAGAGACATAAGATATGATTGGACATTTTGAAATCATTTTAGAAGATTTCATCAAAACTTTCATGCATGTATAATTTAAATAATGGAAAGACGTTTTTCTTTTAAAGGTTTTTGAAATTTTATTAGATAAAGAAGAAAAGTAATTCAATTTTATAGAAATTAGAATAAAAGAATGTTAAAATGACAATAAATATGAACACATAAATATATTTGTCATAATTAAACATTTCATTAAAAATATGTGATATTTGTATTTCATTTTTCTCTTTCAATTGTTCTCTTCCATCCTGATGATGGTTCACGTAGTGTGGCCCAAAACATTGATGCAAAGGTTCTTACACAATTGAATCTAGAAACCAATTACAACAAATATATTTACTTTAAGTATGGACTGAAGAGGAAAAGAACTATGTGGCGGATTGCCTAAAGAAGAATATGGAGGCAATTGAAAATCTCAAGAAGGATTATGAGAGCAAGGTCTGTGGTATTAATGATGAATTGAAGAAAATCAAGGATTCTCTGCAAGCTATTATGAAAAACAGCCAAAAAGTTATCAAGTGGACTACAAATACTATGAACACCATGGTGGACAAGCTAGAGAATGCCTATCACGAAAAATTAATTGTGGATCTGGAATATGATAAGGATAAGGGCAAGGATGATTCTTTTGGGATGAGTAGGAGGACAAGGGCTAATCTGAAAAGGAAGGCCTAGATGCCCCCCAAGGATGTCCAGGAGCTCAAGAAAGTGGCTCAAAACATGAACATTATGGAAGAAGAGGTGGCGGAAGCCCTGAAGTCTTTGGTGTAACTCTTTGTTCTTTGTTCTAGTTTTTTGTTGGTCTGTGTTTTTTGTTGTATCTGTGTTGTCAATTTCAATGTTTCTTCTTTTGGGCAGCATCTCTTTTTGGCCAGTTTTGCTTAATGCTATATCTGGTTAAGACCATTTGTTAAAGGGTTTCAGGTCCCTTCAAAACCTATTTTTACCATAATAAAAAACAAATATATTTACTTTAAATTACTAAAATTTTTATTGAAATTAACAAATATTCACATAGAAATCTTAATAAAGATAATGGTTGAGGATTTCACCACTAGAAACATTCCATTATGAACTTCCTAAGTCAATCTTAATCGTGTTTCCCTAGTTTGACATTTACCCCCTCTCAATAGTGTCATTCTTTGAGAAGCCTCTTTTAAGTGTGCTTTCTTAGAATAGCCTATAATAAATATTAATGTTATGGTACTTTTGAAACAAAAATTTAATATATAAAATATTATACTATGAGTTGTGACTCTATGTTAGGGCATTCATGTGTATTGATAATTCTAACAATAGAGTCAATAGAAGCATCAAGGTGTTTGGTTCCATAAGGGGTAATAGGTTTTAGCTCGTAGAAGCAATACAAAAAATGATATAGATAGCATCTTAAATTCTTGCATAGCATCTATGTTCAAGAGAAATGAAAAGACAAAATTTATTCTAATATATATATAGTCAATTGCTAGAAATTTAATTATTCGGATTTATGAAATTATGTCTCGAGAAAGAAGAATGCCTTAAAATTAAATTGGTTCCAAAATCTAAGTAGTGATCATGAACAATACATAGAGATTTGAATACCACTAGAAAGAGCAAAAAGAGAAAGACATGTGAGCTTATAAATTTCAAGAATAAACATATGTTACTAGTTCATATGTATTGCCTTCCAAATTTGGATGTATTCGATTTAAAATTAGATACCAAATTGATAAGGGTGGGGGTGTAATAGGAGTCATTATCATAAAAGTAGAGGAGAACCTATGATGAACCTAGAATAAATTATTTATTTTAAAATATTTATCACCTCTAAAATTTTGTTAAAATCATACAATATATTCCCTTAGAATAAATAATAATTGTGATAATTTCATTCACTCTATGCTAAATATGTTGAATTATTTTGATGAATCTAGTAATGAATATATAAAAGGTTCTTGTACTTTTTTCACATATTCCACTCTCTCTAATCAAATATCTAATGTAGAAAAATAATCATGAAAATAAAATAAAATATAATGATATAGATCTTCCATAATGTCTACAATCCAATCATCTTGCCATAGGTGGTCTACCACAAAGTCTAAAACATTTACATTGTCATATGTGGTATTAGCATAGTATATTATAACTTTAATAAATACAAAAAAATTATAATATTTACTAAAATTGATATTATTTATAATTTATAATTGTATTATATTATATTAATTTAATTGATCATTTATAAGGTTTATAATTTTTTTTGATTAAATTTTAAATAAAAATGTATATTGTTTTTAAGGTTTTTGTTATTATATTGCAAATATGCATATATACCAATTTTTAACCAAATAAACAAACCCAACTTGATAATACAAAGATCAATAATTAAAGAATAAATAATAAAAAAATATGAAGGAATAAATTGTGAAGCTCAAGGTGTACTAAGCCATATCTTTTGAACATAATTCCATGAAAGATTTCAAAATGGATATGAAATAATTAGAAATTAATAGTATTAATAAATGATAATTTAGATGGTAACCTTGAACAAGTTGATCAATGTCCTAGGAAAGATACCTAGGAGTGAAAGTTGGAATAAAATTGACAGAGGAATGTTAAAATCCAAATTCTAAGGAAATTTGGAGCTATGTGAGAAGAACCAAGAATAATAAATAATGAACAAAAAGTAAATTATTAATCATAGATATAATCAAAGGAAATGTATGACATGCAATAAAATAAGAAAGTGGGATAAATTAGAAAAGGCACAAAGTTATGTGGTAACAGAAATGCCAATCAAAGATTTTATTAGTTGTTAATTTTTTGGAGCAAAAAAGAAGAAGAGGTTGGAGATTAGATCTAGGTAGAGGGAGTGGAAGGAGGGGCTAGGTTATCTCAATTATTTATATATAAATATCATGTTTCTAAGTTAAAATGAATTACTAATTAGTCTTAATATACAATTGTGTCACAATATCCTAGTAATCTATCTAACTTTTACCTTTGTACCTTGAGGATAATACAATTTTATATGATCGATGTCCAATTTTATCTCAATGAATTTTATAGCTTGGTATTAATAAAGACATCTTAAACTACTTAAACGTAGAGGAACAAACACTTTCTAACTGGTTTTGACAAACTCTTGAAAAAGGTCAAACTAATGCATAACCCATTTCTTGTGTGATAAATTGTAAAAGTTAGACTATTTAATACTTAATGAGTTGATTCAATGGATATAATTGATTTTCAAATGATTGTGTGATCATTCAGGTGATGGTATTTATTGGAGTTGAGGAAAAATCAACTCTACAACTCACAAAGATCACCTGCATGCAAACCTGTCACAGAAAGAGAGAAGAAAAAAAACTATGGAGGCCAAAATTCAGAGATCCAGAAAAAGGAGTCATATTGATTGTGCAACAAGAATGCAATTCAATAATTACAGTTGTTATGAAAATACAAAGAGAGAATTCTTATAAAAGGATACTCAAAACCCCAAAGGTGAAAACCCTAAAGAATTATAAGATCCCTAAGTTTAGCTTAAGCATAGAGTATAATAGACTAATAATTAAATAAATGATTATTAGCTAATAAAAGATAATTCTAACACCCCCCTTAAGATGAACTTAGGGAGTAGCTAAAAAACAACTAAGGACTAAAAAAGCATGTAAAAAATATAGGAAAGCAACAATGGGTCCCGACAAAGAGGCCTGATGAGGTACCCAAGTACAATAAAATATCTGTAAGAAGAGAAATAGAGAAAACCACATGGGAAAAAAAACTCTACTCCAAAAAGAGATGAAATCTCAAGTGAAGGACTAAGAATCGTCCAAACAAGAGTGTTCCAGAAGATAGGAACAAAAAGAAGAGACTGGAGAACACCACTGAAGCATGAAATAGTTGCAAACACTATCGAAGAGTAACTACTGATCTGAAGAACCTCCACTGAAATAGAACATGACTAGGTAGAGAAGACTTTAATCTACATGAGTGCCCTTAAATAACACTACTCGAATTAGATGGCAAACAAGACAAACAACTGAACTTGAAGATACAGATGGCATGAAACACCAAAGCCTGAAGAGATGATCAATCGAACCAAGGAAGCATTAGAACAACATGACAAAACTCCCCATAATGTTGAAAAGGAAGAGGGATAGGTACACTAAAAAGAACGGCCAACAAGAACTGCATGCTGAAGACCCAGGAACATCGAAGGTGTAGAGAAAGTACATAGTATCGTGGAAGGAACACTCACTTGACACACATCATGAGGCTAATGTCATGGAAGGAACACTCACATGACAAAGGTAGATGGAAAACAAGGAAAACATCAACCCCCTCATGGTACTTTATAAGTAGTGCATGTACAATAAGGCACAAGGTGTGCAAGATCTCAAGTATACAATGCATGATGGCACTTTATCACAGTACATTTGCAAAAATAACATACTACAATGATAAGAAGAGACAAAAGACTAGAAACAAAAAGCCAAAGACGAGACACCCTATTCAAAGAAAGAGATCCCAGGACCTGAAACATCCAAGATATGCACCAGAGTGCTAAAAAGAAAAAAAATGAATAAAATATACCTGGATTGTTAGGATTAATGATAGTCCCAAAGATACTAAGCGGGCAGGGTGAATTAGTATCTAACCGATGAACAAAATATTTAGCCTTATTAAGTATTTTGCATTTCAAAATAGTGTACCGATAAATAAGAATTAGTGCAGTAAACAGGAACAATAAAGACAACATAGAAAACACACCATAACACAAGATGTTTAACGAGGAAACCCAGCATGGGAAAAACCTCGGTGGGATTTGTGACCCACAATATTGACTCATTGGCCAATGAATAAATATTACTTGCAATGAAGGGCCTGCACATGCAGGAAGGCCAACTGCCTAGAGCTCACTGCTCAATCTACAAAATAGAAGTCTCACTGATTTACAAAATGGATTATGAAAATCCAATACAATGTACTCCTTCAAAATCAACATCAACTATGCTAGGTTCAGTACTGGTTTAAGCTCATACTATAACCATCCATATCATATATCAAATGAGTTACAAGATCTCATACATATATGAGTCTATTAAAATATGCCATGTTGGCTTTACAAAAGATAATTATAATTAAATATAATAAACAAAAGTTCATTCCTATCAGTTGGGGTGCTGGTATGCATTGTTGCCGTTGCTAGTGGTTTACCAGATGAATGCCACAAGGTTACTAGTAGGTTTCCAGTAGGTCGCCATCAATGACAACACCATCATTTCTCACTAGAGTGTAGAATGCCCCTTTGGCATTGATAGCAACACTCATGAGAAAAATACAAAAACTGTTTCCAAATAGTGAAGTCAAAAAAATTACCAAAAATATGTACTCCCCTTGAGCAGATGATTTCCTTCTGAATAGCCATTTTTCTCTATCCACTACTCCCCCTTTGACATCAATGACAAAGGTTGTCAAAAATTGTCAAACGAGTGCAAAATTTCACCTTAAGGTTTGTAACCGGTTGGTTACAATCTGAAATATATCAGCCAAAACCAAATTTAAACTCTGCATGAATCTGTTGCTATCATTCATAGTTGCCTCAGTTCGTTGGATCGTGCTGGTGAGATGATGCATATGTTCCTCCAGTGATCTTTCCCCTTGAATTAATGCCTTAGAGATATCATTTCTCAGAGAGATAAGAGTATCCATATTAGGACTAAGTTTATACTTAAGCTCTCTGGCATTTGCTTTCATCCTTGCTTTTTCCTTCTCAAATTTCTCCAGCTTTTCTTCAAATCCTGCTATTTCTTGCTCAATAATTGATATAGGTTTGGATGAACCAATGATGTTATTAGCTATATCATCAATTTCTATTTGTACTATGCTTATCTCTTTTTCAATGTCCTAGGTCAATAGATGTGGCTTGCATGTTTCTCTGTACAGTTCCTTATACTCCAAAATTGTTGTATTTAGTGCCGGTAAAAGTGTGTTAATATGTTCAATGCACTTCTTTATTGTCTCCTTAAAGAATTTTTCCTTTTCTTTTTCCATTTTCTCTTTGAATGTATCCTTGTTTACTTTATCCATTGTTATTACATTTCTAGCAATAAATTTAGACAATGTGTCTAACTGGTCACCTAAAGAATCCTTTACATTATCTATATTACATTTTGGTGCAATCATCTTAAGAATAGGTATTGTATCATCAATTGCCTTGTAGGCCAATGCATTACAATTAGTTATCTTCTTAATTGAGTCCAGAAGTACCTCTGTCACATTAGTAGGTCTGAATTCGGATGTCTGACCAACTGCCTTTATTATTTCAGTGCTTCCAGTGTTAGTAACCAATTTGCTTGTATCAACCTTCAGTGGATCAGTCTGAGTTTGTGTTTCAACCTGTAGTGATTTGGGTTTCTCAGTGATTACCGGTTTTACTATCTCAATATGTACCTGTGCCTCTATCAGTTTCTCTGTTGGTTTCTTTGTGTTATCAGCTGTCGGTATCTCTGTCTTTGTCAGTTTCACAGTACCAGCTTCTATACTACCAGTATTCATTCCACTGTCCAAAGGTTGCTCTGTATGCTCTGTATGATCTATATGCTCTGTATGCATTTCAACTTCAAAATTTTATGTCGGTTGCTCAACAATGTTAGCACTGCCAGCAATATCATCATGTACCTTTGTGTTTTCCTTGTCCACAATAATGTTCACTTCCTGAGTATCAACATTCATGGTGAATAGAATTTCTGATTCAGGGTTAGTGTCATCATGTGTTATGTCCACATTTTTAGTAGCCGGTGTATCATCAATATATACCGGTGTAGTATCCAAGGGTGGTGGTAAGTTGTCAGTTATTTTGATGTTTGGTATTCCACCAACTTTACCTTTCCCTTTGTCCTTGTCCTTTTGATAAGCTTTAAATGTTTTCTTGGGTCAGTTTAATTCTTCCTATTTTTCCTTTTCTACAAAAAGATCCCATTTGTCAATTGTTTCCTCTGCAATTTCATTAACTCTACCAGCCATTAAGCTCACTTGTCGGTGACCACTAGCAAAAATGGATCTGTTAGCTTCACAAAATAATTCATCAATCTCCTCTTTTGAGTTAACTGGATGTACAACTAGAAGTTTTTCAATCTTAAGTTTCATGTCCAACTCCATTACTGCAATCCTCTTTGCATCTAACCTTCTATCAAATCATTTGTTAAATCATCTACAACTTCAATTAGCACTTTCTTGTAAATGTCCAAATGTAGAATAATATTGTTTTCAACACTTTCCTTTTCAGAATAAGTGAATGTGTTATACAACTTGCTCACATTAGCCAAGTTACCGTCATCGGTGATTTCATTCAGTAAATTATCCAAAGGTGGTATAACTTGTTTTTGTTTCTTCTTGGGTGTTAACTTCTGTAGTCACACAAATCTGTCCAGCTTAATTAAATAAATATTCGCTATTTATTTGATTAAAAATTCACTAGCCACCAATTAATTAAATTAATATTTAATTAATTCATCCCCAAACATTCTTCTATTAATTAAATAAATTATTCAATTTATTTTAATTAATTCATTAAACCAAATACAAATCAATTAAATAAATAAAATCTATTTATTTAATTAAAATCCCCCTATTCCTCTTTTAAATAAATTAAATAAAAACATTTATTTAAATCATTATCCCCCCCCACTTGCATTTTCCTACAAATGCAACTTGCACACATTTATTGAAATAAATGAATTTTTATTTTAATAAAATCCTATTTTCCCTCGCCCACCAAATCCACTTGCAAAAATCTAATCCCCTTCTAGATTCTTCTAACCCCTTCCTAATTAGCCTAATCCATCTCCTAATTATTGTCACATTCCTAAGCAAAATGAAGTTGTAGACACCCAAAATTGTCATGTCTAATTAAATAAATATTTTATTTATTTAATTATCTAAGCCTAATTCTTCTATTAATTAAATAAATTTTTATTTATTTAATTAATTCATTTATCCTCTTCTAGCCTTATTTCTCATTTAAATAAATACATTTATTTATTTAAATTATCCCTTTCCTAAATTAAATAAATATTTTATTTATTTAATTGTCCTACTTCTTCTATTAATTAAATAAATCTTTATTTATTTAATTAATTCATTATCCTTTTCTACACATGACACATGTCATTCATCTCTTAATTCATACACTACCTACCTCTTTCATTATTTTACTATTTCTTTTACCTACCCTCTAATCCTAGCCGACCTCTCTTTTTACATCTCTCAATCTTAACCCTCCATTTCATATTGTATCTTCTATTTAAGGAGATGCTTTCTTCATTGTCAAACCCTAATGACATATCGTAATGACAAACCCTAATGACTGATTTTGGAGTACTTGGCTACACTACAATTCCACTTGCAACCACATTCCGTTCTTTGTTGAGCTCTTGTGCATATAAAAATCTGAGAGCAAGTATATCAAGCAAGATCAATGGAGATAGGAAGAATGGAGATCAAAACCCTATTGGACATGTGATGGTATAATCTTTGTGATTTTGAGTTATTTGCATTGTCTTAGGTTATCTTCATATGTTATGGTGGATCTTTGTTCATTGTTAGGCTAGGGTTTAGTGGTTGAATTCATTTAGCCTTTCAATATTGTTATCATTGTTATCCATTTTCACAATACACATTTTGGCACGCCCGGTCGGACATGGATTTTTCTTAGATCTATTTTTTTTTGCAGATTTTTCTAGCCCTATATTGCTATTTTGTAAAACAATTTGGAGAATAACCTTGTGCAGCTAGGGTTTTGGACACAAAATCAAGATCTTGGAGAGATTCGATCATATCTCATAAACGGCTTGGAAATTTTGCACCAAATTTTTTTTGCAGGTTGAAGAAAGTATCAGGAGCTTTCAATCCAAAATTCAGAATTTTTGGAGCAAATTTTCAATTTTTAGGAATTTTTTATGATTTTTCATAAAAAAATTATTTTGAGAGCAAATGAGAGAATTTTTCGGATTTTCTTACATTTTTGGAAATCTCTCATAATTATACACAGGATCTGTTCTTTGTGAATTTAATTTTGATGCAAAATATTTCCCTAAAAATCAGATCTTTAAAAATTAGGGTTTTTATTTATTTTGATCAGATCTCACAAACGGCTTTGAATTTTTCCATAAAATTTTTTGTGCAGGAAATTTTTTGTGCAGGTTTGGAAGACCATAAAGACTCTCCAGTCTTTGAATTGGTCAACAAAACACATTGTTGAAGGCCCCTATTTCACAAAGTCTTTTGAATCTAAAATTTACCTAACTTGTGTGCTTGCAGGAAGGGGTGATCATTTGAAACAATCCAAACTACTAATAAATCTTTGTTGCAGGTCCTTGGCAAGGTTTTTGGGATTTTTATTATGTGCCTTGTTTTCATAGACTAGCAAACACTTCAATTGGTGCACTAAAATTGAATCATTGTCTTTTGTGTCTTGAGCAATAGGCTCTTTTTGTTTAATCTTTAGAGGGCCTGTCTTCCCGTGTGGTCATTAGGACTACTAGTGAGAAGAGAACGACCCAAGTGGTAGCGAGGAAAACCCACCTCATCCAAACCACTATAATCAAATGTATTCATAGTGAAAACTATGAATAACGTGTGCTGATTAGTTCATACCGACACTATGTCTCCCCATAAACCCGTTTGATCAAATTTATTTGATCATTTGTAGGGCGTAACCCCTACCGGCTGGGAGCCTTCTGTATTTACAGAGCTGAAAGTGCCGCATGTATGGCCACACGAGCGGATGCCCTTACTAGCACCTTTTTGTTTTAGAAGCCCAAATCCTTCTAGTTGTTGGGGCAGGAGGTCGGACCTCTGGTAGCGGCCCACACACATATGGTTCTTAGTAGAGATACAAAGTTCGCCATGGGGAGTTTTCATGGGGACTGATGCTTGGCTGACCCGAGAAGTGAGTGCCGAGGGTGGAGCCAGTGAGGTCAAGCATCTAAGTATCCGCTCTGAATAGCGTAGCCTCGGGGGTAAAACCCCATGTGGGATCAACAACTATTGTCTTGGCCAGCCATAAGAATTGTGCTTGACTTATGTTAAACATTCAAACAATCAAGACCAAAAAACAAAACATTGTGTCTTTTGTGTCTTCAAGTGTATGCAAAACAATTTTACATCAAACAACACACTTTTCTTGGAGTCATTTTGGAGTCTAAACACTTGCAAACACTGAGTCCTCATCAACATTGTGTCCTCTTGTCACGAAAAATAGTCAAACATTTAGATTTGGTCACAACCAAAAACTTCACAAATTGGAAAAATTTCACAGTCCAACAAACAAAAGAAATCAGTTTCGGCATACTTGAGCTTCCTAGGTTGTCTCTTCAGATTTCATCTAGCATTCAACCTGTCCTTGGGTCTCACATAGTCCATCATTGCTTCACATCTCATTTTACATTCACAATTGTCTAAACTTGAGTCAAAAGGTCACTTGCTTGTCCTCACTATACTCTTTCAACACACTACATACAACTACACTTTGCTAAGTGGTCCCTCATCAAGGTTTCTTACCTTTGGGTCTCATTTGGTCTTACTTAGAGTCAAGGTTAGCTTACCTCATCAAGAGAAACTATCCTCTCTTTGGAAGTCACACCTACTCTACTACTTACATACTTGGTCTTACACTTTGGACATTGCAAGTACACCTCAAGATTCATTTACACTCCATACAACTCTTGGTCTTCCATACTCTTGTCATTTTCGTCTAGTCTCTCACATATTGGTCTAACACCTAGTTCATGGTTGAAACCCGCCTTCAAAAATCTAAGAGAATAGCTAAAGAAGCTCAAGAATCCGCAAACATGAGTTCTTATGAGTATGACAATGATCTATTCTACAATCCTGAACACACTACATTACCAGACATGAATGTTTATAGAAACAATCCAAATGTGGAAAGCGCAAACACTATAAACAACAATGCTACACATAATGACACAGTGGACAATTCTTCAATACTATCAGCAGACATACAAGAATCTATAATGGATCCTCAATTCAATAGATTGGTTGAAGAGATAATGAGGAGAGATCGTCAATACTTTTTAAACATGATGGCACAAAGTGGAGCTAAAATACCGCATGATTTTGACTTATCTCAACTTATGGAAAGTCGACCCTCACAACAAACTCAATCCAACATGGATCAAAGGAGACCAAATAGTGGAGGAAATAGAGGACCGAATATGATGCCTGAGTCACCATCAGTTCTGCTTCAAAAACCGGCAATCCCACATACACAAGCTCAAACATATGATACTTACATTCAAAGACCATCATGGAGGCCTTATGCTCAAACACATGCTCAAGGTATGGATCAATCAAGACAAGTGGATACTCAAGGACATCCTCAAAATTTTGACACAAGGAGACCTCATGTCAAAATTGGGGGCAACACAATGGAAAATGAAAGACCTGTTGAATATGGTTTATACACACAAAACAGATATGGGGTCCCTCAACAAGAAGTTATGCCAAGTGCTCCATATATGTCGCAACAATATAGACCTCCATATGGACATGTCTACGATCAGTATCATCCATACAGGCAACAAGCTCCTCCTCAAATGGGTGTTTCAAACATGGGGTATGCTACAAGAAATCAATCTCCTCCCAAAAATAATTTGGAGCAACAAATTAGAGATCTACAAAAGAAAGTGGAGGACATGAGTACATCCAAACCTACATACACTATGAGAGATATATGCCCTTATCCCTTCGATAAGAGCATTCCAATGCCTCCGTTTCCTCCACACTTTGTAACACCAAAGTTCAACAAATATAGAGGGAGAGGAGACCCCAAGGCACACATAAGACAATTCTTCACAGCTTGCATTGAGGTAGCGGCAGAAGAAACATACTTGATGAGGTTATTCCCACAGAGCTTAGGAGATCAAGCTATGGAATGGTTTTCTCAATTACCTCCCGGTATTAAGTCATGGGGCGACTTGGCAGAAGCATTCATTCAACATTTCTCTTACAACATTGAAACAGATGTCTCAGTTACTACCTTGTGCAATACGAAACAAAAAGAAGGAGAATCTTTCGCAACATTCTTACAGAGATGGAGAAACCTAGCTAGCAGATGCTCTTGCGAAATTCCGCAAAAACAAATGGTGGAGATGTTCACACAAAATGTTAACAAGGCTATTGGCTATGATCTCAGAAAAGCTTGTTTGTCTACATTCAAGGATGTCATTGAAAAGGGCCTAGCAACAGAAAGAGTCTTAATTGAACAAGGAGTTATCAAACTATTCAAAGAAAACAAAGAGGACTTCAAAGGAAAGGACAAACCAAAATTTTGGAATAAGAATAAGAACACAGTTAATGATGGTGTGGTTGATGCCAACACAGTGAGACCAAAGTTCGTCTTTTCTGGATCAAATTCTACCAACAATCAAGTGAACAATCAAACAACTTCAAAACCACGAAGGAAGTACACTCCATTGGGAGAACCACTTGAATCAGTATTCAAAAAGCTTGTAGCAAACAAAGTGATCACGGTCCCAGATTTTCCTCCATATGAACCAAAGGTAAAACCGAATTGGTGGAATGATGATGAGTTTTGTGAGTTTCATAAGAGCAAGGGTCACAAGACAGGTAATTGCCATCGATTGAAAAACATTGTATAAGATCTCATTGACAGAGGAGATATTGAGATTGAAGGACATTCATCTAATCAAGAGCATGAGGTGTTTAAGGAACCATTCCCAAAACATGACAAAGGAAAAGGCAAAGTCACAGATGATCAAGCCAATTACACTAGAGCACCTTACAATTATGATTCTACTATCAATCACATCTCAATGGACAATTATATTTCTACCATTACTATCAAAAACAAAAATCCTGAGAATCCTTCTCAAAGACCCAAAATTGTCCTAAAAGGTGTGGGATCTTCGTCCGAAGCTACCTCCGAATGTCATGTTACAACCCGTCGAGGTAAGATTACATTGCCAGGTGCCTCCATTAAGAATACCAATCCTTTATCTACCAAGCCTGAGTACGATCTTGTAGAACAACTAGGGAAGACACCTGCACTCATCTCTATTCTTGAGCTCTTACGTATATCTCTTGCACATAAAGCTATCCTTGACAAAATCTTGAGAGACACTGCCGTCCCTACTGATCTGAACGTGGACCAGTTTCAAGCCATGGTGGGATACCTATCTGTTCCACACTCCCTCACATTCACAGAAGCCGATGACGCCTCCATAAGTCAGCCTCATAATGCACCCCTACACGTTGAAGCCTTCATACATAAACACCGAATAAAATGAGTCCTGATAGATGGAGGAGCAGGTCTTAATATTTGTACATTGAGCACCATCAGACAATTGGGATATTCTGACAAAGCTATGAATTCTACAAACCAAATCACCATTAAGGCCTATGATGATGAAGAGCGTTTGTCCAAGGGCACGGTCACCTTACCATTAAGAATAGGGCCAGTCACAAAGGATGTGGTTTGTCAAGTCCTAGATCTAGATATCACATACAACATACTCTTGGGATGTCCATGGATTCATGAAATGAGAGCAATACCATCTACATATCATCGATGTATCAAGTTCCCACACAATGGAGCTGAAGTGACTGTCAAAGCGGATCCAAATCCATTCATATATTGCAACAATCTACAACCTAGATCAGAAATAACAATCCCAGTCAATTGTGAAGCTATTCCTTCATCAGCATATGTGGATCCTGAATCCTTGAAAGCTTCTACATCCAAACAAGTAGAGCTCAAAGACAAGTTCAAGATTAAAGACATGGGATGTGGTGAGTATATATTTCATGTTGACCAACTCCCACTATCTCCTAAGGTATTCAGTCAACAGGAGCAACCTATAAACAATTTGCAATGCCAAGGAATTGGGTATGAACCACCTAGTGTTGTGTCTACTAAGTCTGAATGCAAATCTCCTCTAGTGGTGCAAGCATCTCTTGATATCAATAGTCCTAAGAGTGGTTCCAACAAAGAATCGATTGAGCATATTGCCAGCCCTCTTGAGAGCTCACATAGCCTTACTATTTCATCCACTCATTCCATTTCCACTCCACTCCCAAACTTGGATCAACAAGAATTACAAAAGCCCTTACTCATTGGGGATCACAAATCAAGCTTTGAAAAGAAAAATCTAAAAGTAAAAACTAAAGAAAAGTCCTTTAGTCCAAATCAAAATCAAAAGCTATTGGACTCTGCAAAAATCAAATTCAAGGATAAAAATCCTATGAAAGAAAAAGAGCAAGAGTTGATATCCCCTAATATCAAAATAACTGGGGGCAAAAATTCTACAATTGCTAGTCAAAAAGCATACTTGTTGATCCTAAGTCTCCATCATGCTATCCTACTTTCACTTCTTTTCACAAACATAAGCCTTCATAACTCATCCACTTGTTCCACACATCCTTTTCCTTCTGGTGATACATCATGGACCTTTAATGGAGCTTCCTCAAAGGACTTTGTTATCAGGGATGCCCAAACTTCTTTAGGTGACACGCATATGGGCCTACGTAGTCCACACACTAGTAATTCTATCTCAGTTCCTTCATCGAGGAAGACATTCACTCAAGCTACACATCATTCAGTCAAGGAACAATGCAGTTACAATCACAAAGTCAAGCCTCACGCATTTGAGGTAGGTGACTTAGTCCTCAGAGAGAACCCCAAGAATCAACAAGACAGAGATAAGAAGGGCAAATTTGAACCCAACTGGCTTGGTCCTTACATCATCACAGCAGCATATGGATCTGGGGCATATCAGCTCTCAACTACAGAAGGTGAACCCTTAGAGGATCCTATCACAGCATGCACCTTCGCAGGTTCTACACATAAGCTCTTCGGAACATCCTAATTCAAAAATACAAAAAAATCAAAAATTTTCAAAAAAATACAAAAAAAATTATAAAATAAAAAAATCGTTACTTGGTGAAAACCTGGCAAACAGGCGCCTTGTGACAACAAAAAAATTGAAAAATCGAGAAAAGTAAAGAGAAATAATTTCGTCCAATGGTGAAAACCACTTCGGTGGCGCCCTGGGCAAGTACCATGGTGAAAACTGGGTCACCAGCGCCATGCGTAGAGACATTGCTCCTCCCTCCTTCAGGATTCTCTTTCATCCTTTCACTTTGCACACACTCACAACCTATTCACTCACAATAAACTTACCCATTCCCATCATGGCTTGTTATTGATCTACCTAAGATTGGTTAGCCATCCATAACCCTCCCTTTTCACCCCCTTTTCATCCATAATAAATCGGATCCTATCTGTGACTACGACCAATTCCTAAGTCTAGTAATGGGTGTGGAACTAAGAACGTCACGTGTTCAAGGAGTACAGTTTCTTCCAGCTTTCTTCAGTCTATCCGCGCACAATCCGCAATAAAGCAGCATTTGCATCGCCAGTCCACAATAAAGTTCCGCCTTCTCCACAATAAAGTATCAGTTTCATGGATTCAGTCAGTTTCAAATGAGACACAGCAGCAACAATGAGCTTCAACAAAATCAAATCTTTCAACAGACTCAGACAACATATGGTTCAGTGTTAATCTATCCTTTTTGTGAAAGTGAACATTGTGACCACAATCGAATAAGACTTAAACAAGTGACAAGAGACACTAAACTTGAGGACTACAGTGGATGTTGGTGTCGAGTCTTGGTTTTCTTTTGATTTCATCTTTTTTGGTGACATGTCTTTTAGCTTTTCCAGGATGTCTTTGACTAGAGATTCTATCTCCAGGATGTCTTTGACTAGAAAGGCAAGGATGGGGTATCGTCACCTATTTGCATTTGCTGTCTGTGGATTGTCTTTTAGTAATGCTATGACTTGTCCAAGGATATGAGGACACTGTGACTCTAGTATGAACTGGGGCATTCCTTGTTTGTGACTGTCTTATCTCCATGCAAACAGGTACAATGACTTTCTGGGTCGAACATATGCCTCGATTGTCATAACCTACTTGCCATAATAAAGCTCAATGATGATAACGCACAAGAAGCTCTTTCACATTCATATCTTCTGTCTTCCATCCCCCTTTCTTGATTGACTTCCATTGTCCTTCTCGAGTCCGCGTAGCCCGCTATCACATGACTGAGTATAATGACACACCAAAAACATTTGCATTTCATATAGTTACACCTACATCACCACATATAAGCATTTCATACATACATATAGATATCACAATTGCATCACATCCTGCATACAACACATGTTAGCACATCTCACATTTTCATTATGTAAATAATCATTTGCATTATCATATTCATTTGCATTACATACATTCACATTTGCATCATGCATCACATATACAACATAAAAGAACAAAAATATATTGCATTGCATCATATAAGCATCCATATCATAAAACATACATTATAAGAACATTTCATCACATAAGGTACACATGCATATAGCTGCCGCAAAAATGGATCATCTCTCATATATAATCAAAAGTGTCATGATACAATGATGTTAAAAGAATCATATGGCTACAAAATCACCCGCAGGTGTCTACAATACAAAAATGGTACAATACTGATACATAGGGAGCCCTCTAAGGCTATGATGAACTCCCTCCCTCGGAGCCGCTTGGCCTCGACGGAATTTGAGCCCTAGAAGGACCCACCCCAAGATCAACTCTCCTAGCCCCTATGTCCCCTGCAGCCACCCCTCGTGTCGTCCTATCCAGATAGAGGAACCCACTGATAACTCCTGTCAACACTATTGGTAGTGCTAATCCTGTCCATGTCATGGTATCCCATGCCACATGTCCCACCCTCATCCCTAGTCCTAGATCCTAGAACACTCGTCTCAGTGCATCCCTATCTCCGTCTTGATCATAGGATACTAACTCCCCATCGATCGATATCTGCAGAATCCTATATACATCCTCCAAGGTGACTGTCATCTCACCCATCGGCAAATGCAAACTACAAGTCTCTGAGTGCCATCTCTCAGCCAGTGCAGTCAACAATCCCATGTTCACCCGAAACTCAGGCACATACAGAATGTATCTCAATCCCATAACCTCAATCGCAGCTCAGTCCTCGGCTGTCAACTCAGGTCGCAACCTCTGAGTCGATGGGAATCTCTCCCGTGACTCCAACATCGGCAAATACTCCTGCAGTCAAGCAAATCAAATCATGTCAGTCATAGTGGCATTCACTGTTTATCACAAAATGCTACTCGCTATCTAAATGCACATAGCTATTTATCCTAGTGACACTCACTGTTCATCACAAAGTGTTGCTATCTATCCTAGTAGTACTCCCTGTTCATCACAAAGTACTACATATGTGACACTCACTGTTCATCACAAAGTGTTACTCACATTTGCACTCACTGTTCATCACAAAGTGCCTTGATCTATCTTAGTCTTCCCTAGAGGACCTTCTTGAGTGTATCCTCTCAGCAGCTTATCCAATCGACAGCGTATGTTCATCACAGAACTGCCGATTTGACCTGGAAGACACAAATTTGCATTTTTGGACACAAACACATTTTCTTGACATAAATGCGCATTTATTACATTACCTAGTATGCATTAATGACAACAATAAATGCATCAAAGTACAAGGAGGTTTTGTGGTACTCACTGGCTCTCCTGCCTCCGTTGGCCGCTAGAATCGATGAACATGGTCGAATCTGTGAACAAAAGCCATCACTGCTGACTGTTGCTGCTTTATTTTCGCTTTGCACTAAGCTCTTGTGACGGTGTAGATGACAATGAGGATGTATTTTCCCCCGTGGTTTATCTTATAGCCTACCCTAGCTCTCATTTCCCGAGTCAGTCTTCCTTATCCCATGACTTTGTCACTTTATCCAATTAGTCCATTCTATCCCGTCTTTCTTATCGAGAGATTGTCTGCAATCTTTTCAGACATTTTCATCCAATCTCTCGAGGGG
Organism: Cryptomeria japonica; assembly: GCF_030272615.1. Taxonomy (NCBI): domain Eukaryota; kingdom Viridiplantae; phylum Streptophyta; class Pinopsida; order Cupressales; family Cupressaceae; genus Cryptomeria; species Cryptomeria japonica. The sequence continues at coordinate 679,312,696 of NC_081409.1, read as the reverse complement.
GCATATCATTCCCATCCTAGGGCAACTCTGTATCAGTTCATCTTATTTTCTTTGAAACAACGCGACAAGCCGCATTGTCTCAAAGAGGGGCAAAATGTAGACACCCAAAATTGTCATGTCTAATTAAATAAATATTTTATTTATTTAATTATCTAAGCCTAATTCTTCTATTAATTAAATAAATTTTTATTTATTTAATTAATTCATTTATCCTCTTCTAGCCTTATTTCTCATTTAAATAAATACATTTATTTATTTAAATTATCCCTTTCCTAAATTAAATAAATATTTTATTTATTTAATTGTCCTACTTCTTCTATTAATTAAATAAATCTTTATTTATTTAATTAATTCATTATCCTTTTCTACACATGACACATGTCATTCATCTCTTAATTCATACACTACCTACCTCTTTCATTATTTTACTATTTCTTTTACCTACCCTCTAATCCTAGCCGACCTCTCTTTTTACACCTCTCAATCTTAACCCTCCATTTCATATTGTGTCTTCTATTTAAGGAGATGCTTTCTTCATTGTCAAACCCTAATGACATATCCTAATGACAAACCCTAATGACTGATTTTGGAGTACTTGGCTACACTACAATTCCACTTGCAACCACATTCCGTTCTTTGTTGAGCTCTTGTGCATATAAAAATCTGAGAGCAAGTATATCAAGCAAGATCAATGGAGATAGGAAGAATGAAGATCAAAACCCTATTGGACATGTGATGGTATAATCTTTGTGATTTTGAGTTATTTGCATTGTCTTAGGTTATCTTCATATGTTATGGTGGATCTTTGTTCATTGTTAGGCTAGGGTTTAGTGGTTGAATTCATTTAGCCTTTCAATATTGTTATCATTGTTATCCATTTTCACAATAAACAGAAGTCACTTCTCAAAGACTCCAAAGTCTTTGAAAAGCATTTAATGCTTTGTGTGTTCAACAAATTAACGCCCAAAGTCTTCCAAGACCACTAATGGCTCTTACATGACCATTTATGGCTCTTACATAACCATTTATGGTTATTTCAAACTTGTCCCCCCAAACATTTATTGTTTTGACCATATTCATCCATTTCACATTTGCACAAGAGTTTATCCATTGGATAAAAGCTTTATTCTTTGAATAAAGAGTTTATTCATTCAACTAACCTTGACTCTAAATCCCAAAGTCATGTCAAGCATTTAATGCTTATTCCCTCCCCTCTCAACCTATCTCACATTGACACTTGTCATCTTGGGATTGGGTTGAAAGCCCTCACATGGATTTGAAATCATTCAATCCTAACCCTTGTTGAGATTGCTCAATCTCAACCATCCATTGCTCCATTTTTCCTATAAATAGAGCCCATTTCTTCATAATCCAAATCCTGAAAACTTGTATGCATTTAAGCTATAGGCATTTTAAGAGAACATTTTAGCATAATTAACTAATATCTTGTCATTTTGGATAAAATCAATCATTTTAGTATCAATAGCTTAATATTTGCTTCTTTATTTACATTTAGAGCAATATTTCAATCTCAATCCTCCATAAGCATCCATAGTGCAAAAAGCTGCTGAGAGCTACACTATTTTGGATCTTGGAGAGGAGAGGAACAAGGGAGAAGGAGCTAAGACCATGATAAGAGGCATTTCGAGATGCCTCATTATCTTTGTTTCATTAGTTAGCGATATTAGCATGATTTTAGTGTCTCTCTTGATATGCCTGTTTAGATTAGTTTTTGATTAAATAACACTAACAGTTTCTTGTGTGTTTTGTGTTGTTTATCTTAGACTAACCTTGTCCATTTTGCAGGGCATCATTTGGTGAACCCGATGTGAATCGAAACACCAAAAATATCATTTTTTTTAGCAAACTAACATGTCTGAATGTTGAAAGTGTCACACAGGTTGCGCTTTGGCGCTATTGAACACGTTCTAGCGCTATCGACACTTATGTTACAATAGCACTATTGTTCTTACAATAGCGCTATTGTCCAAATTTCAGCGCTTTTGGACTTGTTTTGGCACGTTTGTCATTATTTTGGCACTATTACAATCTTTCAACTCTTTTGCCTCTCTGGCTTTCCCATTCTTTCAGCGCTTTTGTGTTAAATAGCGCCTTTGTTCAAACACAGACTAGCGCTATTGTAACAGAATGTCGTAAAAATCACCTTGTAACCAAAAAAGTGGAAATTTTAGGCTTGTGGAAGCCCCCCCTTGGACATCAATTTTACTAACAATTTGTTGTTTGTGCAGGTTAAAACTCACCATTAAAAATCACAAATTTCCCTTTGGTGCATTAAAACTTGAACACAAACAAAATTTCATTGCTTTCTAGTTAAGATAACTTGTCTTTTGGTGCTTAAAATCAACAAACAAATTTGATTTCCTTGCATCAAACTAAAAAGATTTACAATCCACACTTCCAATTTTGGTGCACATAAAATACACAATCCATTTGTTTTGATTTTTGCAAACAAATTTTACTTCAAGCAAATGTGTTTTTCATTAAGTTGACCAGGATTTCCAAATTCTAGATTACAAAACACATTGCCTTTGAAGTTAAAAAGAACACCATGGCTGTTGGAGAAACATCTCCAAATAGTTAGATCACATTGCAATGGTGGATTAAAAAGAACAAGTGTCTTTCGTGCTTGGCACACGTGTGCAAAAAGTCAGTCGAGTGGTCCTACCTCTAACACACACTATCCTCTCCCTTGGCTTTCGTGGTCCTAGGTGCAAGAGAAAAGTGTTAGTAACACTCAAAATTTTATCTTTTTAAGAGAGGCCTGCCAAGGGATCGATACTCTTGGGAATGACCTCGAGCGGTAAATCCTTTGAGCCGCTATAGAAATCAGGTGAGAGTGAAAGTTGTAGCCTTGGGTATAGCTGTTCCTATAGTGTAACTGGCCGAAAGGACAAATGGGTCCCACCACCAGTTACAAGGCTCTTAAGTGAGTCACTGCAGAATGAACTTATGTCCAAAAACATCGAACATGACTAAACACCTTTAAGTAGTATCCCACCCATTCTATTGATTGAGAATATTTGCGATATAATTTAGTGCAAGAGCATAGATGGTTTTGCTCCCAAGATACTCACCATACATATTTCCTTGAGTAGAAACATAGCTTTTTGAAAAGTCACTTGTGGCTTGATAAAAGTGGTGACTCCCCCATCATAGGGATCACCTATCTGTTATGCTCGTGCAAGACTTAGTATATCACATCCTTACCTGCCATGGCGGGATTCATAAGGTATGTAGTACCAAAGTCGAAGAAATATCAAGATGTGGGCTAAATTTATCACAACTGGCCATTTGACCTTAGGGATAAAAAGTGTTTGAAGTGTGTTCATTTTAAAGACCAAGTGCAAATTGAGCCGACTTCAGGCTTTGGAAATACACCTTAAAATACATCTAAAGGAAAGGTCATATACAAGTCCAAGGATTGGGTTGATCTAGCCCCATACTCATTTGTGCCTTTGAGGGCAACATTCTTGTGTTTGTGTGCTTGCTTTGTTTTCTTGTCAAAGAAACATCAAATCAGAAAATCAATCCCAAAAACAAAGTATTCATCCAACATCTTTCAAAACAATCAAACACATCAAAAACAAAAAAAACTGCAAACAACAAAGAGTCAAAATTTTATGACCATTCTTCACATCTTGCGAAAGAAGACCATTAAGCTCAAAGGCTTTGATCAAAAGGAGGAAATTCTTCTATATAAATAGGCAAATCTTTGTCTCCCATAGAGTTTTTCTGCATCACATGCGTCTCTACCTTGAAGGCAAAACAAACAAATTTGATTCAGAATCATTGAACCGCAGAGCTTTTATGCAATATAGAGCTCTAAGTTATCACAAAAACCAAGGCGGTAAGATTAATCCCAACTTTTTCCCAAACATCTGTATCACATACAACACAGCTCAAGAAGTGCCACCAACGCCCGAAAGGGAAGAGGTAGAATTTGTTCCATTTATGACACAAAGTTTTTATTGAAGTTGAAAACATTTCATCCATCATCTTATTCATACATCATCACTTTATCATCAATTCATTCCAAACTCTCAAAACATTAAGAGGTTCTTGTCCCAAAGTTCTCTTTTAGATATTGCTTGAATCAAACACTTCACATTACTTTTTAGATTGTTTCTACATCTAGGATAAGCTCATCCTAAGAGACACATCTACGCAGGTTAAAACTAGTTCATGAGTGAATCCTCTCATTACCAGGTAGTTCAATCTGTAACACATCTCAGATTTCTCTACACCTTATCACATCCAAATCTTATCAAACAAGCAAGAAATTCAAGAAAAAGGAATTTTGGTTACATCTACCTTAAAAGTGCTAGAGATCCACATGCAACACAATTCACCAATCATCAATCTCTCATTTCATCAAAAACTCATCATCATTTTCACTCAACTTCAACAAAGACTCATAAGCAAAATGGCTCAAACTCGATCATGGTCACGGCAACGAGAAATAGAAATGGAAGAAGAAGAAGAGGAAAATCTCAATGAATTTCAAGAAGCACTTGGAGGAAATGCGAATGACGAAAACCCAAGTACTCCTACTCCTGCAACAATAGAAAGGGCTCAGCATAACCCTCTCTTTAACAGATTGTTTGATGAAATACTCAGGAGAAATGCGGATGCTCACTTCTTAAAACTCGCTCAAGAAGGAGCCAAACTCCCCTCTGACTTCGATCTTGCCAAATTAAGACAAGCATCAAGAAGACAAAGTCACCATGAAGAGGAAAGAGGTAGAGATCCCATCAAATATAACATTCCTCGAGGTAACCCACCACCTCCTCCTCCAACTGAAATGGAGATGTTGCGGCAACAAGTCGAGAGTCTCGCCCAACAACTTCATAGTGGTGTCAAAACTAACCAATTCTCACTCAATGACATCTGTCCTTATCCTTTTGATCGGAATCTTTATATGCCACCCTTTCCTCGAGGATTCGAAACACCCAAATTTGAAAAATATAGAGGAAAGGGAGATCCCCGTGATCATGTCAGAGAATTTCATTCTGCTTGCCTCGAAGTGGCATATGAAGACACCTACCTAATGTGCCTTTTTCCCCAAAGCTTGGGAGGAACAACCACATCATGGTTTTCTCGACTACCAAGTGGCATTAGAATTTTTGAGGAACTCATCCAGAAGTTTCTAGCTCATTACTCTCATAACATTGAACGCGACATCACCATGGCTGATTTGTGCAACACCAAACAAAAACCAGGTGAACTATTCTCAGTATTCCTACAATGATGGTGCCTGTAGACACCTAAAAATGGTCAACGCTTGCGGAGTCATACTTTAACATTGGCGCATTGCCTCATTTTAGAGTTTTTGCATCGCATTAACATTTCTCCTATGTTACGCACTTGGTCTTTATCATTTGTGAGCATCGAGTCTTTCTTCTACATTCTTCATTTGTCTCGCTTTCGAATTTGGTCTTGCCGATAACAATCTTTAATCATGATTTTGGTCGATCTTGTCAATCTCTTATCAACTTGTCAATCTCGTCATTTTACGATCGATTTGTCATCGATCCTTGTCCTCTTCAATCATGTCAATTTGGATCAATTTGTCATTGTTCCTCGGCGCATTTATCAATCAAATCATTTATCAATTCAAAATCATGATCGAATCAATATCAACGATCCTTTGTCAAGATCTAATTGTCGTCCTTGTATCTCTAATTCATCTTCCAAGGTTTTATGATTTATTCATTTAATCTTGTTTGGCATTTTCCCTCTAGGTTAAATAATTTATTTATTTATCCTAAGTCTTCTTGTCACAATTAAATGTTTATTTAATTGGCTAATTAATTTCCTCCTATTTTTGTAAATTAATTAATGAATGAGAAATTATTAATTAATTTACCTAATTTGCATCAATTCCTAATTTCCAAGTCATCATTTCTAACCTAATTTTCTAATTTCTCCTAAATTCCTAAATGTATATTTCTATTTCAAATTCATGTCATAAATCCTTACATAGCAATTTGTCATAAATTTTCATAAATTGTCATAAATCCTTGCATAGCAATTTGTCATACACGTCATAATTTTGCTATTCTTGATTTGAATTTCTATTCGAATCAATTTCATGCTAATCTTGTCTTTTTCTCCAATTTCTCTATAAATTGGATGAATTTCTTCACTCAAATCCCTTGATTCTTGATTCCTAATTCCCTAATCAGACTATCGAATTTCTAGTATTCTTGTGTCAATGTCAATCTTGCTTTCTCAATTAGGTGTATGCACTTGAAGGTGAGATCTACAACAAAACTATTTGGAGAAGAAAGAAGAACAATGGAGCCACATGAAGGGAACATTTGGTTTGCATAATCTTTTACATGTTTTATCTTTATGTCTCTATTGAGTGTTGTTTAGGATAGATCATTGCAATTTGCTTTCGTGATTGAGCTAATTGATTAATGCTTATCTTTGTTTGTGATGATTTCCTATTTCCCAACGTACATTAGTTGGTGAACCCGACGTGAACACTAAGCATCTAACCTCTTTATGGTGTTTTTGAGTGCTTTCAAGTTGATTTGCAGGCCAAAAACCCAAAAACAGGGTCATGCAGGGTTTTCTGGGACATTCTGCGCCTGTGTAAGACAACTTGCACCTGTGTCAAGCAACCTGCGCCTGTGTCATGACTTCTGCGCCTGTGTTAAGACTTCTACGCCTATGTCATGACGTCTACGCTTGTGTCATGACGTCTGCGCTTGTGTCATGACTTCTGCGCTTGTGTAGGGTATCCTGCGCCTGTGTAATCCTATGCCTGTGTCATGACTTCTGCGGCTGTGTCATGACTTCTGCACCTGTGTAAAGTCTAGAACAGAGGTAAAAATGCAGTGTTTTATTTGAAATTTGTTTAGTTTTTGCATTCTGTTTTCTGTGCTTTGGATTTTGGTACTAATTATCTGTGCAGAATCTTGGCATACGCATGGCAAAGACAATAAATCAAACTACTAACATGTGTTATGCAGAATCGATAGTCAAAGACAACAAATCAAACTTCTAACTTGGGTTTTGCAGGTTGCCTTGGAGAAACAACTAAACTTGGTGTTTGTTATTAATGTTTTAGGCACCTAGTGATTTCTAATAGGTTGGAATGAACATGTTTTTGTTTTGATTGTTGAGTGTGACATTGGAGTAGGAGAGTATGCTCTCATCCTTCTTAGGGTGATCAGAAATCCAGATCTTTGATACCATGCTCATGTCTTTGACTGTGTGTCTCCTTTAGAGGGCCTGCCTTCCCGACCACTTTGCTTTTGCAAGCAAGTGATAATCGTGAGAAGGGAATGACCCAAAGTGAGTACGGCTAGAATTCCTTGGCATTCTAACTCACTATAAAAAAATACCTGATGAGCGAAATCTTTGAAGGAAGGGTTACGTGGGAATTGTAGTTACTTGGGAAGTGATGACCCTTGAACTCTTTCTCATATCAACATCTAAGTAGGGCCTCTTGGTCTAAATCGTGCTTGCGCGACTACATTTGTTTGGTATCTTGATGGGCTTAATGTCTCAATCATTCTTGCGTGACATCAAGGAGTAATGCTTAACAGAAATCCTTACTAAACACCTTGTTTTTTGAGGCCAAAAACCCTTCTAGTTGCTTGAGAAGGACAAGTTCGGATACTTGGAAGAGATACTAAGTTCGCCATGGGGAGATTTCCATGGGGACTGATGCTTGGCTGCCTTGAGAAGTGAGTGCCGTGGAGGGGAGCCCGTGGGGTCAAGCATCTATGTATTCTCCTTGAATCCCATAATGAGTCTACCTGTCAAGTACCTACTGCCCTTGCCATCCATAAGAAATTTGTGAATGAGCATGATTGTCTTGAGTCTATGTTAAAATATCTTGTCTTCTTTACTTGTCAAAAGTTGAATTGCATCTCATTTCAAAAACAAGACAAATTGATCCAACATAAGTTTAAACACAAGAGACATTCATCCAACAAAAGTTTATCAAGATTCAAAAACATCTTCAAACATGGTTGTCAAATATTTTTCAAAATCTTGTCTCAACATTCATGTCACTTAGATTTAGGTTCATCCTAGGTTTACATTTTGCAGAGTCATTGTCAACTACCAAGGTTAAGTTTCACTTAGGTCATACTCCTTTGCATATCAATAAGGATCATCCATTTGCATGTGTCCTCTTGCATTAGAGTAATACCATTGTCATACATTCATATTTGCATACCCTAGGTCTCTTCATTAAGCTTAGGTCATTATCATATCATATTAGGGTCACTTGCATAGTAATTGTCCCTTTGCATATAGTCTCAAAAACTAGGTTTTGTCATACTTGAGTAATCCAAATCTTTGATAAACCCCAAGTCATTTGTTAAGAAGTCTAGACCTTGTCAAACCTTTTCTTTTTATGTCATTATTGTCATTTGGTCAAACCTAGCTTAGTATCCAAGCATATAGGGGAGACATTGTCATTTTGTCCTTTTGTCACTTGGTCCTTTTGTCCTTTTGAGGTCTAGACGTCATTTCAATTTCCTAAGGGTCTCTTTTTAGATTTGCATTTCACAAGTTTGTCAAAATCTTGAAAAACAACCAAAAACATAGGTTGCACTCTTGCCATAGATTGCATTCTCATTCATTTAGTTCGCATTTAGTTGCATATCATATATTGCCCTTGAAAAATTCCAAAAATATTACATTTGCATAGTGACATGTCTATTGAAACAAGGTTCCAAGCACCAATGATGCAACAAAGTTTGACATATCAACCGACAATGCAATCACAATTCTATCCAACCCAACAACAAGGCAATATCGATCAAACTTTTTATGATGAAACAAGTCTCCAAATACAAAAACTAGAGGAGAAACTAGCTCAAGAAGAAGAGATATTGGAACAAAGAGTGAAAAACATTGAGAAGAATAGATCACAAATGTCCAAAGTGTTTCAAAAATTTCCAGGTCGAAATCCAAAGGTTGAGCCAATTGATGTAAGATCTCTTCTTGAACAATCAGACATACCAGCTCTCCTCTCCCAAATAGAGATGATGAAACAATTTCAAGAAAAGAGACAACATCAATTTCAACATTATGTGCCTCCACAACAAGAACAAGAAGGTGTTTACTATCAATCCGATTTTCAACCAATACAACCAATGGCTCAACCAATTGTCCAACATATGCAACCAACACAACCAATGGTTCAATTTCAACAATATGTCCAACCAACTATACAATGTCCACAAATAGTTCAACCAATGGTGGAATATCAACAAGTTCAATCAACATATCAATGTCAACAACAACAGCCAAACATTCAAAAACAAAGGTTGCAGCACACATGAACCCAAGTTTCAAACATGTCGGAACAATTGAACCAAGTCCAATATCAAAACATGATATCAAACCAAAACCAAGTTCAAATTCCAGATCCAATCATGTCAAAACCTCGAAAGAAAGGTGGCTTTATTGCAATGCTCTTAAGGAAATTACCAAGTGAGTTTATTGAGGAAGATCAAGATAATACACTTATGTCTAGCAATGCCTCATCCCCCCACAAACAAATTGACTCTCCAGTGGCATCTATCCCTACACCTTTAGAAGTTTCACAAGAACCTTCCATATTGTTCTCATCAAACAATACACCCAAGGATGCAATTATCCAAGAGCTATCCATAATTGATTGCCAAGATAATCCAATTCATGATGCCCATCCTTGTCATGTTTCAGAAATACAAGACCCAATGCCACCATGCACTTTATTGCCATTACTTGTTTTAGAGGACCCCATTCGAAGTCCCTCTTCCTCATGTTCAAGCATTGATTCCTTGCCAAAATCCATCACAAACGTTCAAAGTGCATTTCCTTCATGCCAAAGCATTAATCCCTTGCTAGAATTCCTCATGCATATCCAAAGTTCAACCTCATGTCAAGAGGATAATTTAGAGCATGAAGAAACATGTCTTAAAACAGATCAAGATCAAGATCCCAAAACCTTATCATCCCATCTAATTGTTGACCAGGACCCCATGTTCCCAGACACTCATGATGATTCCCCTATTCTTGTCCATCCTATCCAAAGTCCTATTGACACTCCATTCCCCGAGCAAGATCAAGATATCCTAGTCCATCCAATCCCAAACGATCCCTTTCCATTTCATGAAAAAAATGTTCTTTCAAATCCCATTGACATTCCACTTCCTAAGAAAGATCAAGATATCCCTTCCATCCTTTCCGATGATCCCATTAAAAGTCAAGAGCAAAGCACCTTTAAAGAGGATTCCAATTATCTTCCTCCTTGTCAAGATCAAATTACTCCTTTAAATCCTCCAAGAGATCCTTTTGTTCCTCCATCTCCATGTCCTAATCCAGCATATCTACTCCAAGATCGCATTTCTTTTTATGATCCCATTATTTCTCCCATTCCATCTCTTGAGGAGCCTGTCATTGAACCATGTCCACTACATGATCCTAATCGCCCTCATGATCCTAATCCCCTTCATGATTCTGACATGTCAGTGCAAGATGTTCATGAACCCTCGACATGCATAACAGGTTCTTCCACTTTGGTGCAATCCGATCCACTTCAAGATCTCATTATTTCTCTCATATCATATCCACCTCATAATGGACTCATGTCTTCTTCCCAAAGAAAAGAGTATCCTACAAGTCAAGATATCCATAAAGGCAAAGAAGATCTTAAGGGGCATGTCTACACAACTCACTCTCAAGACGTTGGTATCCCTCCATCACAATCCAAACATATCCCTTCTCCATCATCCCTTCCATCCATCTTAGGTCCTTATATCCCTTCGTCCTCTATGCAAGGTCAGCAAAGGCACACATCCTTGAGTAAATTTCATCAATCCAAAAGAAGTCCATTTCATTCATATCCATCCATACATTCATTGCCTCCTCCAAGCAATTTGAATGCCAAGTATAAAAGTCATAAGTCTAAAAATCCACATGTATTCAAGGATCAACATGTCCAATATAATCGACATGTCAAAACAAAGAAAAATATGATCTATAAAGAAAAAGAAATATCAAAAAGGTCACAAAGGTCCATTGAGCAAAGTAAAGCAAAGTCAAAATATATATGGGTTCCTAAATCCCTTGTGCAAGCAATGCACTCCAAGGAACCACAAAAGCATGAAAAATCAAAAACCATGTGGATCCCTAAGCGGCTCCTTGAAGCACAAAAGCCTAAAGAAACATCCAACTTGGCATCCAAAATTGCTATTCCTCCATCCAAACCTCTCAAATTTGTCCCTCCATCACCTTCTTCATCCATTTTGGGCCCTTATGTCCCAAAATCCATAGCCTTTCCTTCCTCAAAATCTCACAATCTGAAACCCACTCTTCCTCCATCAGTCCATCACCCCTCAAGGTGTGTGCCAATGTTGATCTTGCCTTCATTTCCATCCACTCAAGCCCAATTCTTCCAATACCCTACCCATTATCCAATGCATATTTTCCATCCTTCCATCCCTTGGATCCAATCCTTTGCATAAATCCTTGCCTTAGTTTCATCTCATTTTCCATGTCCTTATCCTACCAACGTCTTTGAGAATACTTTCAAAGGTCATGGTCCATTTATTTCAAGGCTACTATCCCAAAAAAAAAAGATGCTTGAGTCCTTCCATCCCCTATCATGTGTCCATCTTCTATTGAAAAAGTCAAAATTGAAAAAAAAAAAAAGTCATAAAAAGTGAAAAAAAAAAAGATAAAAAAATAAAGCAAAAATAATTCGTCCACTGGTAAAAACCTGGCAAATAGGCGCCTTGGGCAAGTACCATGATGAAAACCTGGCAAACAGGCGTCATGCGTAATTTATGAACTTCTTGCACACCACACTTGGGGGCAGGTTTCCTCCTTCATATCCTATTGCCCTTCCATTATCCTATCGAACCCCTGTCATTACCCTTCATATCCTATTGTCCCTCATGTCCAGTTTCCCTTTCCACCTTTGATCTTGACAAGGCTAAGGATCTTCATGAGCATCGCGCATCTTGTTTGCAGCTTTTAGTCCATCATAGCTTTTGGTCTTTATCCATTTGCTTATTTCAACCTTTCATCCATATTCCCTGGCTTATTGCAACTTTCTACCACTGTCCCTTAGCCAATCCCGACCTTCAGTCCATGTCCCTTATCCATTCTTGGTCTTGCTTATCCTATCCATATCTTATCACTATCCATACACTCTTTTTCATTCTTTGATCTTGATCTCACATAAGGACGCAAAATTTAAACATGGTTTCAAAAACCTCTTGACATGTCCCTCATGCCATGTCACTGCTTTACATTGTCATATCCAGTCTCTTGTCCCATCACGCCATAGCCCTTGAAAATTGCATCCGCATTGTCTCCATGATAAAAGGCCTTTGTCTTCCCTCTATCCACCATCATTCCAGCAAGCCTATTTATTCACTTGTCATATTCCTTGCCTTGCTAGACACTGGGGGCAAAATCATAAAAAATTCAAAACGTCCTGAAAAAGATCATCAAAATTGAAAAATGTCCTGAAAACAAAATCATAAAAAATTCAAAATGTCCTGAAAAAGATCATACAAGTTGAAAAATGTCCTGAAAAAAATCTCAAAAAAATTGAAAAATGTCCTGAAAAAATCTCTTAAAAATTTTAAATGTCCTGAAAAAATCTCAAAAACATTTAAAAATGTCCTGAAAAAATCTCAAAAAAATCGAATAATGTCCTGAAAAAATATCTAAAAATTAAAAAATGAAAATCCCTAAAAATCATAAAAAGTCCTGAAAAAATGAACACAAAAACATTTCAAAACATTAAAATCCAAAACACAAGCATTTTGTGAATAAATATCCCCTTTTGTGCATAAGACAAATCACTGAGCATACCTCTAACGACAATCAATCCAACACTACGCTTTAATAAAATCATGCATAAACAGATGAACTTTTTCAATCAAAACCAGACATTCAAATTGATCAAAATTGTCATATCAATCGAACGTTACCATCAAAATCATTTGTCCTTGGCTCTACTATCATGGGTCTTATACAGGGTGTGGTATACTCGAAACCAGACTGTGTCCTGTCTTAGACGAGGTACCACATGTCCTGAAACCAGACAGCATGATCGTCCTATCAGCACTTTCAACTTTTGACAATGAAGATCAAGATGTTTTGTTTGATTTGTTGGGATTTGTGCATCTTATCTTTTTATTGATTTATCTTTGGCTTCGGTCATGTTCCTATGTTGCTCGATGATGTCACTGAGTGATTTAGAGTGACCAGGATGGTTCATGGTTCCTTTCTTTTTTGTTGTGATTGTTGTTTGTCTACGATGTGTCTGTCTTATGCAAAGGGATTGCATTATCGCTCTGGCCTTCATTGTCATGTTGCGCCGCATCCATTTTGCCATATCAAATAAAGGTTCTCACCTACTTATGTGCATATGTGAAAGCAAGTTTTTCTTCATCTCTAATTGTCCTCTGTCTAATTTCTTCTTACTAACATTTCTTCTGTCAGTCTTGGCGATCTGTTCGAACCTATCATTTTCTGTCATTCTTATCGATCAATTGGCCTCTTTTCTGGATGTTTCTGGCCAGTTCCTCGACGGGGCATGCATATGTCATTATTATTGTCTGGGGCATTTTCATTATTGTTCTTTGAAACAATGCTTAAAATCGCATTGTCTCAAAGAGGGGCAAAATGTAGACACCTAAAAATGGTCAACGCTTGCGGAGTCATACTTTAACATTGGCGCATTGCCTCATTTTAGAGTTTTTGCATCGCATTAACATTTCTCCTATGTTACGCACTTGGTCTTATCATTTGTGAGCATCGAGTCTTTCTTCTACATTCTTCATTTGTCTCGCTTTCGAATTTGGTCTTGCCGATAACAATCTTTAATCATGATTTTGGTCGATCTTGTCAATCTCTTATCAACTTGTCAATCTCGTCGTTTTACGATCGATTTGTCATTGATCCTTGTCCTCTTCAATCATGTCAATTTGGATCAATTTGTCATTGTTCCTCGACACATTTATCAATCAAATCATTTAACAATTCAAAATCATGATCGAATCAATATCAACGATCCTTTGTCAAGATCTAATTGTCGTCCTTGTATTTCTAATTCATCTTCCAAGGTTTTATGATTTATTCATTTAATCTTGTTTGGCATTTTCCCTCTAGGTTAAATAATTTATTTATTTATCCTAAGTCTTCTTGTCACAATTAAATGTTTATTTAATTGGCTAATTAATTTCCTCCTATTTTTGTAAATTAATTAATGAATGAGAAATTATTAATTAATTTACCTAATTTGCATCAATTCCTAATTTCCAAGTCATCATTTCTAACCTAATTTTCTAATTTCTCCTAAATTCCTAAATGTCTATTTCTATTTCAAATTCATGTCATAAATCCTTACATAGCAATTTGTCATAAATTTTCATAAATTGTCATAAATCCTTGCATAGCAATTTGTCATACACATGTCATAATTTTGCTATTCTTGATTTGAATTTCTATTCGAATCAATTTCATGCTAATCTTGTCTTTTTCTCCAATTTCTCTATAAATTGGATGAATTTCTTCACTCAAATCCCTTGATTCTTGATTCCTAATTCCCTAATCAGGCTATCGAATTTCTAGTATTCTTGTGTCAATGTCAATCTTGCTTTCTCAATTAGGTGTATGCACTTGAAGGTGAGATCTACAACAAAACTATTTGGAGAAGAAAGAAGAACAATGGAGACGCATGAAGGGAACATTTGGTTTGCATAATCTTTTACATGTTTTATCTTTATGTCTCTATTGAGTGTTGTTTAGGATAGATCATTGCAATTTGCTTTCGTGATTGAGCTAATTGATTAATGCTTATCTTTGTTTGTGATGATTTCCTATTTCCTAACGTACAGTGCCAAATGTCTAGCAGACGTTCTCTTCAATTACCTAAATGAGAACTAGTGGAAATATTCATTTCCAACTTAAACAAAGAAATGGAATTTCACCTGGATGTCAAAGACACAGACTCTTTTAATGATATGATCACCAAGGGTTTGAAATGTGAAAGGGCACTTATCAAGAAAGGACTCATCAAAATCTTTAATGAACCAAAAGATGGTCCTCGCCCACGCTTCAGTAGCGATAAACCAAACTTCTGGAATAAAAACAAGAATATCATCAACGATGGGGTTGTGGATGCCCGGACTATCCAAAATGCACAACCTGTGGTTCGGTTTGTAGGACAGAATCCTCCACCTCAGAATAACACAAATGTTCCTTCAAATCAAGGTCGCATCACATCTCATGATGAACCTAGACCTCGTCAGCAAAAATAGAAATGAACATACACTCCCTTAGGGGAACCCATTGAAACAGTATTGCGACAACTCATTTCTCAAAATTTGGTCACTCTACCTAAACTATCAAACTATGAGCCTCAGGTCAAACTGGCATGGTGGAGAGATACTGAACACTGTGAATTCCACCAAGGAAGAGGACACAAGACAAGTAATTATCACCGGTTAAAAGATCTTATTCAGGATCTTATTGACCAAGGAGAAATTGAAATTGAAGGACATGACCCAAAAACAACAAATAATGATCATCTAATGTTCAAAAATCCACTTCCATCACAAGATCAAAGGGGTCCTTCCACTTCTAGGCAAGGCACTGATACCACAGATTATATGCAGGCTGCATATAATTACACTGTAAATCATCTGTATGATGCCAGTGAACAAGTTGCAACCATAACCTTCAAAAAACCCAACTCAAATTGCAATGTTGTTACGCATCACAGCAAAGTTACCATCAAGGCAGCTCCACAAGGCACCACCTCCATCCCAAAGTAGTACAATCTTGTGGAACAATTAGATAAAAGGACTGCGCTTATATCCATTTTAGAACTATTGCGCCTATCGCCCTCTCATAAAACTATCTTAGATCAAGCACTCCAAGAGGCGTCAGTCCCTGCAAATCTGAATACAGACCAATTTCAAGCCATGGTTGGAAGTCTAAAGTCATCACCTTGTCTCACTTTTTCCGAAAGTGACAACTCTTCCTTCCAGCAACCTCATAACGCCTCACTCCACATCGAAGGATTTATCAACCAGCATAGGATCAAGCGAGTCTTGATCGATAATGGAGCAGGCCTAAATATTTGTACACTACAGTTGGTCACAGCATTCGGATATGTGGTAGAATCAGTGGATCCTCGTAAGAAGATCACAATCAAAGCCTATGACGATGTAGAGCGGTCATCCAAAGGAGTTGTGGTACTACCAATCCGAGTGGGTCCTGTGGTAAAGCACATCATCTGTCAAGTTCTGGACCTTCCTCTGCCATATAATCTATTGTTAGCGAGACCCTGGATACATGCCATGCAAGTCGTTCCATCTACCTACCATCAATGTATCAAGTTCCCACATAACGGTGTAGAGATCACAATCCTGGGCGATGCAAATCCCTTTGCATATTGCCATAATATCAGCCATCAACTAGAGATACTATTCCTAATAATAGAGAAGCCATTTCTTCTACATCATATATAAGTCCTGCCTCTCTTGCTAGTTCAAACACCACTATACCAAAGCAAGAAAAGTTTAAAATGAAAATAGCAGAGGAAGGTCCTGGGGAATACAACTTGAGTCAACTCTTTTGTGTGGGACAAATGCCCGCTTCTCCTAGAACACATGGTAAACCACAACAGATACTCCAACAACCACTAATCATGCCAGCATGTGCTTTGACACCTTTCATCTTTGGGAAGAGTCAAGAAGAAGAAACCCAAGATGAGGACTTGGCAGACTGGATCTATAAAGATCACATCACCACTGATATACCGCAACTTAAACTTCCTATGGATCAGTATGGCAAAGGCCTCCTCATTATGCAAAGAATGGGGTATGATGGTCAAAGTGCTTTGGGATATTGCAAACAAGGATGACATGAACCTCTGCTGCCAGAATTAAAGCCCAAAGCTAATACAGGCCTAGGCTTTGAAAAAGAGATCTTTCCTAAACTCAAATTCAAAGGAAAACCCAGCAAACCATTATGTCAGCCCATGGCAAAAAGGACGCCTTTCATTATCAAAGCAACATCGAGCACCATCATAGCTGCCCCACCGAGGCTCAAAATCCTAGCACAACCATCTACAAAACCACTCATCCCACCAAACGAACCCATAATCCCATCAGCAACACCATTAGCAACAGCAACTGTATCAGAGTCCGTAGCAGTATCCATGGCACCAGCAGTTCCAGCAGAAGCCACTAAGTCAACATTACCGATACTCCCTGTACCAAATCCTTTAATCCCCATCAACCTTCCTTCTGCACCGATCACTACAAAGGTACATCAACCAATCACACCTGCACTATTTAACTCCAAAGACATCCCAGTATGGTATAGTAATCGGATGCTGGAAAGTGACTCAGAGATTGACTCACATGAGTGGGAATTTGATTCTGTACAGCTTAACACTTCAGATGAGGAAGACACATCACCACCTCCACCACGCAAAGACATCCCTGTTTACAGAGAAGCACAGATAAAGACCTCTTGGGTTCCTGAGCTGGAAATATCTTCCACAGACCTTACGTCTCATTCTACGCCTGATTCTGAGAGGGAGAGTACCATCAACGACCTTCACCATAATGTCTTACCCCTCACTGATACATCTAATGCACTTAACCTAATCGATGAAGTAATGCCCATTATCCACCCTGAACTCATCGAATGGAACCAACCAAATCCCCCATGTCTTGACTTCTTCCAAAATGATGAGGCCATCATTGACTTTTTGGAATTAAGGGATAACCTACCAAGTGGGGATCACAAAGCTGGATTCACCATAGAACTTAATAGCGCAGCATACTTCGGGGCGGATGTCAAACCTTTCAGCTGCAAAAGTATAACAATAAAACATGGATCTTCCAGTGAAAACCACACTGTGACACTGTTTGATCCAACAAAAGTAAAAAGAAAGAGCGTATCCAATGGTGAAAACCTCTCTGAGGCACCTGAGGATGAAGGGTTTGACATTCTCCCTGATAGTACAAAAAAGGAATGATCAACGATTCTCATCAAGGAAACCAAAGAATACAATGTGGGGACTCCTGAAAATCCTCACCTCATACATCTGACATCTCTTCTCACTCCAGAAGAACAGCCTAAGTTTATAGAGTTCTTCCAAAAGCATCAGATCAACTTTGCATGGTCATATGTAGACATGCCTAGGCTTGATCCTGATTTAGTCATGCATCACCTTACCATAGCAGAAGGAGCCAAACCTGTCAAGCAGAAGCTTTGTAAGATGCATCCTCAAATTGCAGTGCTAGTCTAAACAAAACTCAAGAAACTCCTAGATGTTGGTTTCATTAGACCAATTGATTATGCAAAATGGATCTCCAATATTGTGCCTATCGGCAAACCAAAAGGGGGCATCTGCATTTGTACTGACTTCAGAGATCTGAATAAGGCTTGTCCTAAGGATGACTTCCCCCTTTCAAATATCGACATCATAGTAGATCTGACAGTGGGACATGCCATGCTTTCACTTATGGATGGCTTTTCAGGATACAATCAGATAAAGATCGCACCAGAAGATCAACATAAGACAGCCTTCACATGTCCATGGGGCACATATTGCTGGAATGTAATGCCTTTTGGTCTAAAGAATGCAGGAGCAACCTATCAAAGAGAAATGACCACCATCTTCCATGACATGATGCATACTATGATGGAAGATTATGTGGATGGCTTACTAGCGAAATCACTCACCAGAGAAGGGCATCTCCACATCTTAGATAAAATCTTTGATAGACTGGAACAATACCATGTTCGACTCAACCCAAAGAAATGTGTCTTTGGAGTAACCTCCGGGAAGCTTCTAGGATACATTGTCTCAAGCAAAGGCATTGAGGTCGATCCAGCAAAGGTTAAGGAAATCATGGACATGCCACCACCAAAGAATATCAGTCAACTAAGGACATTACAAGGGCAACTTCAACCCATCCGAAGATTCATTGCACAATTGGCTGATAAGTGTCACCCATTCACACACCTGCTACACAAGAACATCTGCTTTCAGTGGGATGCCCGATGCCAACAAGCATTTCAGATGCATAAAGACTATCTCATGAATCCACCATTGCTGATGCCACCAGATCCAAGTAGACCATTGTTACTCTATATCTCAGCAACAAGTACAACATTGGGTGTACTACTGACACAACATAATACAGAAGGAAAAGAGTGTGTTTACTAAATCTCTCGCACACTGGTGGGCTATGAACTCAATTACACACCTATTGAGCGAGCTTGCCTAGCAGTAATCTTAGTAGCCACTAAACTGAGGCACTATCTATTAACACACAAAGTACAACTCATTACAAAGATTGATCCACTCAAGTATTTACTCAGCGAAGCAGCATTGACAGGCTGCTTGGCCAAATGGGTGATGATTCTAAGTGAATTTGACATCGAGTATGTAGACCGTAGAGCTATAAAAAGGGCAGGTTATTGTAGATCAGTTGGTTGATGCACCTCTCATAGGTGATCATCCTCTCATTTCCAATTTTCCAGACGAAGAGATATTCATGATTACAACAACACAACCATGGAAACTATACTTTGATGGTTCGTACACTAGGCATGGCTCGGGGGTAGGCATTCTGTTTATCACACCTTAAGGTGACAACATCCCGAAGTCTTACAGGCTCACATTTCCATGCATTAACAACATAGCAGAGTATGAGGCCTTGATCACGAGACTCAGGTTAGCCATACAATGGAAATTACAAGAACTACATGTATATGGCGACTCCCAACTGGTCATTCGACAAGCAACTGATGAATATCAGACCAAGGATGATAAACTCATGCCATATAAGCAAATGGTGGACAATTTAAAGGCATCATTTACTACTATCACTTTTGAGTAGATACCAAGAGATCATAATCGAGCTGCTGACGCTATGGCTACCATCGCATCTCTCTTAGATCTTCCACAGAATTCAATACACTACGAGTTCTTGGTAGAACAGCTTTGGATTCCCGCTTATGATATCCCCAAATCCAAAATGATATGTTGCCTTGTCAGTTTTGAATCCCCATGGTATGGTGAGTTCTATACCTACCTCCGCTATCACACCCTTCCTCCCAACCAATCCAATAACCAACGTAAAACCTTCATTCGCCAAACTACTCGATATACCATTATTGTCGAAACCCTATACCGATGCAGTCTTGATGGTACTCTCCTTCAATGTCTGGAACGAGATGAGATAACAAAGGCTTTGGAAGAAGTCCATGAAGGCATTTGCTGGACTCATTCAAGTGGTCCATCACTCACCAAGAAACTCCTGCGCAATGGATACTATTGGCCATCTATGGAAAAGGATTCCTACTACTTTGTCAAAAAATGCAAGAAATGTCAAGTTCATGGCGACCTGATACATGCACCAGCCCAAGAACTGCAACCAATCATGACACCATGGCCTTTTTGTCAATGGGGTCTTGACCTTGTGGGTAAAATACATCCATCTTCATCCAATGGCCATAAATTCATTATTACCGCCACCGAATATCTCACAAAGTGGATCGAAGCTATTCCACTTACCCAAGTCACTGGCAAGCAGATCGCCTCATTCATCCTCAACTACATCATCTACCGGTATGGTGTGCCCATGTCCATCATCACAGATAACGGTCTTCCTTTCAAAAATTAGGATGTCCACAAACTTTGTGAGAAATTTCATATCCAACACCGCTTTTCCACTCCCTATTACCCACAAGGCAATGGTCAGGCCAAAGCATCCAATAAAAACGTATTAAGAATCCTCAAGAAGATAGTCAATGATGCTGGCCGTGATTGGCATGTTCAACTAAATCCAGTGCTATGGGCATATCGAACTAGCATTCGAACCCCTATAGGTGCAACTCCTTATTCGTTGGTCTATGGTGCAGAAGCTATCTTGCCTATTGAGGTCGAGATACCATCATTACGGGTTTCCTTGCACAATCTCATTGATGATGAAGCATATAGAGTCTCACGCCTCCAAGACTTAGAATTACTTGATGAGAAGCGACAAGCTGCATACAATCATCTCAAAGCCTATCAGCAGCGCATGAGCAGAAGCTATAATCACCGAGTTAGATCTCGTACCTTTGAGGTAGGTGATCTTGTTCTACGAGAGAATCCTCGCAACCAACCAAATAGAGAACATCAGGGCAAGTTTGAATCAAACTAGCTGGGCCCATATGTTGTCACTACTGTGTTCGGGTCCGGGGCATATCAGTTGGCTACATCAGAAGGAGAACCGCTTGCAGATCCAATCAACAGCATGCACCTCAAACGGTTTTATACCTAAGGTGTACAGAGCATCACGCTCCCCTGCATACTAGAAAATACCAAAAACATTCAGAAAAATGTCCTGAAGAAAATACAAAAAACATTCAAAAAAAGTTGTAGCATCCTAAAATTGCGACACTTGCAATTTCGACTGCATTTGGGTCTTCACGATGGTAGTGCAACGTTGAACTTGAATCGAGACCTCGAAACCTGTTTACGACATCAAAAACTCTATATTTCTGTACCTTGGCCTGATCCTCCTTGCACCTTGCTATCCCGGGAGGTGGGACCATGGCACCCAGTGCCCTGGTCCTTTAGGACCATGGCGCCTAGTGCCCTGGTCCCTCAGGACCATGGCGCCCAGTGCTCTGGTCCTTGGCCCTATTTTGGGCCCGGTCTCTTGTTGGGCATCGGGTCTTTAAGTTTGTAATTCAGAAAATAATGTGCCTAGGTCGGCCTAAGGTCGGAAAAATCAGTCTCCTAACCCTAATTGACAAGTATACAAACTACATTTCCTCTCCCAGAAAAGGGAGGAAAACTTATGTGTGAAAGAGCAAGACGTGGAAGTGATATTCAAACATTCAAACATTCAAGCATTCAAGCATTCCTTCAAGCAATTGAGTATTCTAAGTCTCCATTCAAGGCTAGGTGTTGCATTCAAGACAAGGATTCAACCATTGAAGAGGAGATCATTTACAACATACAACATACAACATCATTACACCTTCTCATGTAAGAATACAAACATTCTTACAACAAGGTATCAGTACTTGTTTACATTACAAACATTTACATTTACAGCATTCTCATTTCTTGGTTAATTCCAAAACCAGGGTTTGACCTAAAGGCAAACCCCTAATCCCTAACCCCCCAATCGTCCTCTCTTTTTTGTGTGTAGGTTGCAGGTACACTACTATAATTGAAGATCTGGAATCCTTGTGCAGAGACGAACAGATCCCCCTTCGTTTCGCGGATTTTTCGGAGGACCGTGTGCACTCCGGGCGCCATCGTCCCGTCAACTTTCACTCAAATTTGTAGGACAACATCGTCTCGACATTTTACTACTAATTTCAGGTCAACAGCTTCATCCTGTATCCCTATCTCTGTTTATAAGTGAATCTTTCTTACTTTACATGCATTCCTAGTTCAATCCTTCTATCTACATTCTTTACAAAAGAGGGTATCCTTGATGTCTTAACCCTTGAAACTCATTTAGAATCCAATCTTGCGTTGTGTGGGATTGGATCTTGTGGGTTTCAACCCCTCTTTTGAATGTAAAGTCTCTCCTAAGTGAAAACTGTCAACCCTAGTGACCTCCCTTCTCTCTCCTTGTGGGGGGGGAACACCTAGGGTTCGATTTTTTGCTTTACAAAAGTAAAGAAAAATCATGCATCCAAACGGTGAACAACCACTCTGGTGGCACCTTGGGTAAGTACAATGGTGAAAACCTAGCAAACAGGTGCCACTCGTAAAGGCTATGGCTCCATTGTCTTTCAGACTTGTTGCGATCACATCTACTTCATACATACATCCTTCCGTCCACAACCATGGCTTGTCATTCATCTGCAATCAAGAAAGTACTTCATGCGTCTTGCATCCCACTCTATCATAGTCATGTCTAAACTTGGGGGCAATAACCTTAAAATCTAGATGATGGAAGTGGATTCTGCATTACTGGTGATTCATTTGGGTAAAACATTCAAAACTGTTTCACAAAATCTAAAAACATTCAAAACAATACAACATCCAAAAACATTCAAAACAACACAAAACATCCAAAAACATTCAAAACAACACAAAATACCAAAAACATTCAAAACAATACAAAATCCAAAAACATCGAAAAACCATTGAAAAATCACACAAAAACATGGCAACACCTTGTACATACCCATCCATGCAGATACCAAAAACAAGCATTGACAAAATACTCACACGATGACCATTTACCAATCAAACCACACAATCAACATCAACACTCAAAACTGTCTTTAACAAGGATGCATCCTTCCTTACCAAAACAAAGACAAAAGTGATGTTTTCTTTGACAAGAAAATTATGTTAAGCTATCAAATACTTGGCTGATTTGTGAGTACAATCATTCATTTATCTGTATCGGGATCTTTCAGCATTGTTTTGTATTGTTTGCGCATTATTTCTGATGAAGTTTTGGGGCATGTACTAATGGTGTCTACGTGGGAAGTTCACCAAGCTACGTGAGCTTATGCCAAATGTAGTCATAGATCATTACGACTTGCTGACTACAACGTATACCTCGACCATATGAACATGAACCATTACCAGGGATCCATATTCTTTATTCTTTATGTATATACTGTTTGTTTGCAGGTACAATGCTCTTCCCTTGGTTCCTCCTACCTCATCCAAACTGGATAAAGGTTTTTATCTCTTAGTACGGTATGCACTTGTCTTAGGATATGATTAGCCTAAGATCAAGGAGGACGATCCAAGTCATGCATGAACGGAGATAATCCTTGTTTGTTCCGCAAGTAATACTCTAGTCGACTTGACCCTTATATCAAGTTGTTTGTATTAACTTGCTATATAAAATCCATGAAAGAAATACTCAGGTCATCTTGAATCATTATGTCAAGATGCTTGTATTCTCTTCCAACATTTTAAAGCTCAATGATGAAAATAGAGCACTATGGATCGTCATTTCATCTCATCTATTTATATCTTGCATTCTGTTGCATATCACCCATTCATTCATTCATATGTAGGTTTTATATGCAAAAGTGACCATTAAAACTGGTCTTGGATACAATCATGACCGAGTACTCTGATACATCATCAATGCATCATACAAAGTCTTACAAACCTTGTATTCCTCATGGTCATATCATCATCGCATTTAGTTGCGTCTTGCATTAAGTACATTCACGTCATTTTAACTTAACATTGCATATAGTTCATTTTTGACATTAGTTTTCATTAACCATTTGCATCATGGCATCAATCATAAATAATTAGATTCATTCGTGGGATTAAATTGTCTTAGATTATATTAGGTCATTTACTAGGCATTCATATAGTGTCAATTATCCATCATCATTTTATCATCCTTTATCATTTATTATTGTATACATTCATTTATCCATTTAGTGAAAAAGTGCATTCATTCATCCATTAACTAAGTATCTTATTATGCTCATTTTAGGATTCATTCACATTGCATTCATTATCCTCTTTTTAATTGCATTAAGGTGCAGTTATTAAAACATTAGTTATAGTATCATCACATTATCATTTGTACTTAAATCATATTTACGCATTTAGAATCATAAATCCACTTGTTTATAAAACATTGGTTCTTAACATTTTATATCCATTATACATATGCATTCATTTAACACATTATCATATAAACATTTGTACTTTACATTTTGTTTATTCATATTGCATTCATCTAAAAATATCTAGATGCATATCCATACATAAAAATCATTCATCATTACATTAACATCATCTCATTATTATATTGCAAATAGGAAACACCAAAATCCTGTTCATAAATCATCATAAGCATACCTCATCATCATGGCATTACATACATAAAGCATTACATCAAAACTCAAACAAATCATACATATCTATATTTGCATTCATATGTCAGTATCCCACATCATAGATCATCATAAACACATGCATAAAAGAAACATCTCATCAAATGCATACATGTACACAAATCCATCTAAGCAATCACTCATCATCCTACATAAACATCCATACATAATCAAATGCATATCATCAAAATATGGGATCTTCTCATATATCTCATCTCATATATCAGAGTACAATGAAGTCTACAAAATCGGCTACCAAGAGCCATCCAAGATACAATCCAAAGAATAAAAACAATGATACAATACATATATGCATACAAAAATGCTCTCTCAAATGCCACTCTGGCCAGATGTTGTCCCAACACCTCCACCTGCTCCACCACTAGTGCCTGCACCCCCTGCTCCATCTCTCCATGGAGGCCTCATCGAACCACCACTCCCTCCTGCATCTCCTGATCTCTCCCTCTGCAGCAGACCCATCACACCCCCACTGCTCTGCACCCTCTGCGATCGCTCTGATCTAGCCTGCCGCATTTGAGAATAGCTGAGAGCTCATTGACTAATCGGCAGCTCCTGCTCATATAAACCCCGCCAGTAGTCTATCTCCGTCTGTGCTCGCCGCATCTCCCTCATCACCTCCCCCGTAGGCCCTTGTGCTCCTACTCCAACCCGCACTCTAACCTGCAGCTCTGCCAATCTCTCCACTGCACTATCCCTCTACCGTAGCACCACCGCCAGCTCTGACTCTCATGCAAATAGCTGCACATCCCTAGCTGCCACCTTCGCCTCCAAATCCTCTACCCGAGTCTGCAAATGTACTATCATATGATCCCGTAGATCTCCAGTAGCTCCCTCCCCGATATCCATAGTTGCCTCCCATGCACCACCCTCTCCAGTAGCTCCCTCCTCGATATCCATAGCTGCCTCCCCTGCACGACCCTCTCTTGTAGTCCCCTCCCCTCTGTCCATCGGGATCTCTCTCTCCATCCCCCTCCCACTCAGCTGAACTCCTCCCTATATCAATGGTCCCTGTGATATCTGTAGAGGCAGTCCACCTCTCCCTCTCCACTGACTCCGCATCCCCAACCCACCACCTCCTCCACCACCTCCTCCACCTCCTCCTCCTCCATCTCCTCCACCTACCCTCGGTCCTTGACCTCCTGCCTTCCTCCGTCTCCGTCCCCTCTCATCCTCAAAAGCTGGGATCGATTCTGCTGGATCGAAGATCCGTAAGATCAGGTGCGCTGCCTGGTACTGTGTGTACTCATCTGTAACACCAGCATCCATGACCCTCGGTCGTATGTCCCATGGTCTCGCCTGCAGTGTCTGAAACTCTGTCAGTGCCTAATCATATGGTAGCACTGGCCCCCATGCGTACCTCTCTCGAATAACTTGAGAATACTCTCCTGATCCACTGGGTAGTCCCTGCTGCCGTCCAAACTGCCTCATCACTCTCCCAGGCACCTGTCTCTCCACATGGTATGCAGTCCTCCCAATGAGGAATCGGGTCATAAAAACGTATGGCAGTGCCTCTGCATCATCATCCCATGGCTCACACTCCAAGTATGGCCGCCATATAACTACATCCAGATCATCTAATGACCGCCGCCACCACTCTAACTTCCCCAGGTGGGGCTGACTCATCATGTCGCTATACATAAACATGTACGGCTGGTCTACTGCATGGAATCTCAGACTCACTGGTCGAGTCACTGGTAGGTGCTCCCAAGCCCAAATATGCAGCAGCGTCATGCCCACTGCTAAGGAACCCCTCCCCCAGTAAACCACCTCATGGAGCTCCTGGTACATGTGTGCCAGCACGCACGGCCCCCATGCAAATCGAGTCCCCTCGGTCATCATCATCTCGATAACCTATCCCCATCCGACAGCCAAACCATGTGATCGCCTGTTTGGACAAAGAAGTCCTCCCACAATACCTGACAAAACTACTGGTAGAGGCTCATATAAAGTAGCTATATCCTCCCAGGCAATGGAGCCATCATCAATTAACACATCCTCATCAAAAAACCTCTGCACTGCAAGAGTCCCCCAAGATCTATCATATGTGACCAGTTCCCCCCGAATCGAAATCTGTAGGATGCACCACACATCCTCTAGGGTCACTGTCATCTCCCCCTGTGCCAGATGGAAGGTGTACGTCTCGCTGTGCCACCACTCTGCTAGTGTTGTGATCAAACCGTGATTCATCCGAATCACGGGCATGTGCATCACCTCATATAGACCAGTCGTGACAATACAGTCTATCTCCGCCTATGTAAATTGATCCCGCAACCCTTGTGTCGTAGAATGTCGCTCACATAACTGCAACACGCATAGGTCCTCCTGCACATGGACATTCATCAAATCACCATTATTTGTTTTGTTTTCAAACTTTCTTAAGTTTAAACCTAGACTATCAACAGATACTTTGATCAAGTATCTTCAGGTCTCAACAGGTAAGCAATCATGGCCACCTAGACTTCAACGAGCATTTATCCTAACAAATGACCTAAGTCTCATCAGGCTGCTATGGTTCAAAACAACTCCCACTTCACCTCGCCATCCATCAATCATTGGCATCGGGAGATTTTCTTCATCCAAACTGGGGCATCTCTTTATCCTAAGACAAAAGTGTAGTCACATAAATCTGTCCACTTAATTAAATGAATACTTAGTATTTATTTGATTATTTAACCATCAATTAATAATTAATTAAATTAATATATTTAATTAATTCATCTTAACCCTCTTCTCCTATTAATTAAATAAATTATTCAATTTATTTGATTTAATTCACTTAACCAAATTCAGACCATTAATTAAATAAATAAATCATATTTATTTAATTAAATCTTCTCTCACATTTAAATAAATTAATATTTATTTAAAACCCCCAAAATCCCACCTCTCACATTTAAATAAATAAATCATTTATTTAAATCACCTTTATCCTCCACCCACTTGCATTTTCCTACAAATGCAAGTTGCACAATTATTTTAAATAAATAATTTATTTAAATCACCTTTATCCTCTACCCACTTGTATTTTCCTACAAAAGCAAGTTGCACAACTATTTTAAATAAATTATTTATTTAAAATCCTATTTATCCTCACCCACTTGAAACCTTTAATGGTTTCCCTTAAAGTAGTCAAACTTGATGGCTTTAAAGTCTTCAAACTTGATGGCTTCCTTCTATAGTCTTCTTAAGACTTTAATGGTTTTCCTTAAAGTCTTCAAGCCTTTAATGGTTTCCCTCAAAGTCTTCAAGCATTTTAAATGCTTTATCTTCATTTTTCTCATTTAAATAAATTAATATTTATTTGAATATTTATCCAAATACAACTTGCACACATTTATTGAAATAAATGAATTTTTATTTTAAATAAAATCCTATTTTCCCTCACCCACCAAATCCACTTGCAAAATCTAATCCCCTTCTAGATTCTTCTAACCCCTTTCTAATTAGCCTAATCCATCCCTTAAATATTGTCACATTCCTAAGCAAATTGGAGTCACTTCTCAAAGACTCCAAAGTCTTTGAAAAGCAATTAATGCTTTGTGTGTTCAACAAATTAACCCTCAAAGTCTTGGATAACCTTTGAAAGCTTCCAACCTTCAACCACTAAATGGCTCAAAGTCTTTGATAACCATTGAAGGCTTTCAACCTTCAACCACTTAATCCCCAAAGTCTCCAATAACCATTAATGGTTACCTCAAACCCTCCCACATGGTTAAAACATTTGTTTTGACTCAACCTCTACCCAACCCAAAGGTCTCATCAAGCCTTTAATGCTTTGACCATGATTATCTCTTAAACATTTGCACAAAGGTTTATCCTTGGATTAACTCTTAATCCAGTGGGTAATCTTAATTTAGACTTGACCCTTACCTTCTAGATAACCATGAGGTCTTCTCAGGCCTTTAATGTCTCCAACCTCTTCTCTCAACCCAATCCTATGTTGAAACTTGTCACCATTTTATTAGTGCCAATTGTGCACATGGATCCCCAACTTTCAATCCTAACCCTTGTTAAGATTGCTCAATCTTAACCCTTCATTTCCCTATTTCTTCTATAAATAGAACCCTTCTCCTCAAGCAAAAGGAGAAGCATTTTAGAGTATTGTTGTTATACTGGCATTAGCATAGAGCTTTTTCATAGCATCACTATCTACTCTAGCATAGTATTTAGCTTTTCATTTCATATTTGAAGCTTAGTATTAAATCTCAATCCTCCATAAGCATCCATAGTGCAAAAAGCTGCTGAGAGCTACACTCATTTGGGACTTGGAGAGGAGAGGAACAAGGGAGGAGCAACTATGAGCATCTTGATTAGCTATTTCATTTTATGTTTATATGCTTTCTATTTCATGCTTAATATCTCTCTTGATATGCCTGTTTAGGATAATCTTTTGTTGCTAACACTAACGTTTGTTTCTTGTGCTCTTGTGTGTGTTGCCATCAAACAGATTTTCTAATCCTTTTTGCAGAGCATCATTTGGTGAACCCGACGTGAATCCAAACACCAAAAAGATCATTTTTTTTTTTTAACCAATAACATGTTTGAATGTTGAAAATGTCACACAGGTTGCGATTTTGACACTGTTTTGGTGCGTTTGGCATTATTTTGGCGCTATTCCCCCTGTTTCAGTGCTTTTCCCTTCTCTGTCTTTCCCTTTCTTTTAATACGTTTGTGTTAAATGGTGCCTCTGTTCAAACGCAGACTAGCGCTATTGTAACAAAACGTTGTACAAATCACCTTGTAACCAAAAAAAAAAAACCAAAAAAAAAAAAAAATTAGGCTTGTTGAAGCCCACCAAATAGGCGGATTTTACTAACTATTTTTCTCTTTTGTGCAGATTTAAATTAGATTAAAAAGTAGATTTATATTTTTTACTAACTTGTTTTTTGAAGTTGGTTTTAAAAATGAATTCACTTTTTATTTTGGTTTAAAATTAACTTCACATTTCAAATTTGGGCTTTTAAAAAAGAATCACACATTTGTTTGGGGCTCTTAAAAAGAATTTCATTGTTCAAAGGTAAAAAGAACCACAAACTTATACAAAAACAACTTTATTTTTTTTGCAAGTTAGGAAACAAACTTCGTTTTGGTGCTTAAAATCAACAAGGCAAATTTTATTTCTTGCATCAAGATAAAACTCACAATCCACACTTCCATTTTTGGTGCAAATAAAATTCACAATCAACTTGTCTCATTTTTAAAGCAATCTTACTTCATGCAAACGTGTTTTTCATTAAGTTGACCAGGATTTTCAAATTCTAGTTTACTCAAACAATTGCCTTTGAAAATTAAAAAGAACACCATGATTGTTGGAGCAACATCTCCAAATAGTTAGATCACATTGCAATGACAGATTAAAAAGAACAAGTGTTTTTCGTGCTTGGCACACTTGTGCAAAGAGTTGGTCGAGTGGTCCTACTTCTAACACACACTATCCTCTCCCTTGGCTTTCGTGGTCCTAGGTGCAAGAGAAAAGTGTTAGTAACACTCAAAATTTTATCTTTTTAAGAGAGGCCTGCCAAGAGACACATCACTCTTGGGAACGACCTTGAGCGGTAAATCCTTCGAGCCGCTATAGAAATCAGGTGTGAGCGAAAGCTGTAGCCTTGGGTATAGCTGTTCCTACAGTGTAACTGGCCGAAAGGACAAATGGGCCCCACCACCAGTTACAAGGCTCTTAAGTGAGTCACTGCAGAATGAACTTATGTCCAAAAACATCGAACATGACTAAACACCTTTAAGTAGTAGCCCACCTGTTCTATTGATTGAGGATATTTGAGGTATAATTTAGTGCAAGAGCATAGATGGTTTTGCTCCCAAGATACTCACCATACATATTTCCTTGAGTAGAAACATAGCTTTTTGAAAGGTCACTTGTGGCTTGATAAAAGTGGTGACTCCCCCATCATAGGGATCATCTATTTGTTATGCTCGTGCAAGACTTAGTATATC
The DNA here is from genome assembly GCF_030272615.1 of Cryptomeria japonica. Lineage (NCBI taxonomy): Eukaryota > Viridiplantae > Streptophyta > Pinopsida > Cupressales > Cupressaceae > Cryptomeria > Cryptomeria japonica. The sequence continues at coordinate 679,281,805 of NC_081409.1, read as the reverse complement.
ACATCCTTACCTGCCACGGTGGGATTCATAAGGTATGTAGTACCAAAGTCGAAGAAATATCAAGATGTGGGCTAAATTTATCACAACTGGCCATTTGACCTTAGGGATAAAGAGTGTTTGAAGTGTGTTCATTTTACAGACCTAGTGCAAATTGAGCCGACTTCAGGCTTTGGAATTACACCTTAAAATAAATCTAAAGGAAGGGTCAAAAACAAGTCCAAGGATTGGGTTGATCTAGACCCATACTCATTTGTGCCTTTTGAGGCAACATTCTTGTGTTTGTGTGCTTGCTTTGTTTTCTTGTCAAAGAAAAATCAGAAAATCAATCCCAAAAACAAAGTATTCATCCAACATCTGTCAACACAACCAAAAATACCAAAAACAAAGTGCAAACAACACAAAGTCACAACTTTTATGACCATTCTTCACATCTTGCGAAAGAAGAAGTGTCATCAGAATATTACCTTGAAAAGAAGACCATTAAGCTCAAAGGCTTTGATCAAAAGGAGGAAATTCTTCTATCTCAATAGACAAATCTTTGTCTCACATAGAGTCTTTCTACATCGCATGCGTCTCTATCTTCAAGGTAAAACAAACGAGTTTGATTCCGAATCATTGAACCGCAGAGCTTTTATGCAATATAGAGCTCTGAGTTATCACAAAAATCAAGGAGGAAAGATTAATCCCAACTTCTTCCCAAACATCTGTATCACCTACAACACAGCTCGAGAAATGCCACCAACGCCTGAAAGGGAAGAAGTAGAGTTTGTTCCATTTGTAACACAAAGTTTTTATTAAAGTTGAAAACAAAACATCCATCATCTCATTCATACATCATTTTTCCATCATCAATTCATCCCAAAACTCTCAAAACATTAAGAGGTTCTTGTCCCAAGTTCTCTTTTAGATATTGCTTGAAATCAAACACATCACATCACTTTTAGATTGTTTCTACATCTAGGATAAGCTCATCCTAAGAGACACATCTACGCAGGTTAAAACTAGTTCATGAGTGAATCCTCTCATTGCTAGGTAGTCAAAATCTGTAACACATCTCAGATTTCTCTACACCTTATCACATCCAAACTCATCAAAACAAACAAGCAATTCAAAGAAAGAATTCTGGTTACATTTACCTTTAGAGTGCTAGAGATCTACAATCCACTAATCATCCATCTTTCATCGAACAACTCATCATCATCTTCAATCAACTTCAACACAAACTTGCAAACAAAATGGCTCAAACCCGATCGCGATCAAGGCAACGAGAAATAGAAATTGAGGAAGAAGAGGACAACCTCAATGAATTTCAAGAAGCACTTGGAGGAAATGTAAATGATGAAAACCCAAGTAGTCCCACTCCTTCAACAATCGAAAGGGTTCAGCATAACCCTCATTTTAACAGATTATTTGATGAAATACTAAGGAGCAATGCGGATGCTCACTTCTTAAGACTTGCTCAAGAAGGAGCCAAACTCCCCTCAGACTTTGATCTTGCCCAATTAAGACAAGCATCAGAAAGTCAAAGTCACCATGAGGAGGAAAGGTGTAGAGATCCCATCAGATATAACATTCCTCGAGGTAACCCACCACCTCCTCCTCCAAATGAAATAGAGATGTTGCGGCAACAAGTCGAGAATCTCGCCCAACAACTTCATAGTGGTGTTAAGACCAATCAATTCTCACTTAACGACATCTGTCCCTATCCTTTTGATAGGAATCTTTATATGCCACCCTTTCCACGCGGGTTCGAAACACCCAAATTTGAAAAATATAGAGGAAAGGGGGATCCCCGTGATCATGTCCGAGAATTTCATTCCGCTTGTCTCGAAGTTGCATATGAAGACACATACTTAATGCGCCTTTTTCCCCAAAGCTTGGGAGGAACAACCACATCATGGTTTTCCCGACTACCAGGTGGCATTAGAACATTTGAGGAACTCATCCAGAAGTTCCTATCTCATTACTCTTATAACATTGAACGTGACATCACCATGGCTGATCTATGCAACACCAAACAAAAACCAGGTGAATTATTTGCAGTATTCCTGCAACGATGGCGCCAAATGTCTAGCAGACGTTCTCTTCAGTTACCTGAACGAGAACTAGTGGAAATTTTCATTTCCAACTTAAACGAAGAAATGGAATTTCACCTGGATGTCAAAGATACCGATTCTTTTAACGATATGATCACCAAAGGTATAAAGTGTGAACGGGCACTCATCAAAAAAGGACTCATCAAAATCTTTAATGAACCAAAAGATGCTCCTCGCCCGCGCTTCAATAGCGATAAACCGAACTTCTGGAACAAGAATAAGAACATCGTCAACGATGGAGTTGTGGATGCTCGGACTGTCCAAAATGCACAACCTGTGGTTCGGTTTGCAGGACAAAATCCTCCACCTCAAAATAACACAAATGTTCCTCTTAATCAAGGTCGCATCACATCTCATGATGAACCAAGACCTCATCCACAAAAACAAAAACGCACATACACTCCCTTAGGGGAACCCATTGAAACAGTGTTGCGACAACTCCTCTCTCAAAATTTGGTCACTCTACCTAAGCTATCAAACTATGAGCCTCAAGTCAAACCAGCATGGTGGAAAGATACTGAACACTGTGAGTTCCATCAAGGAAGAGGACACAAGACAAGTAATTGTCACCGATTGAAAGATCTCATTCAGGATCTTATTGACCGAGGAGAAATTGAAATTGAAGGGCATGACCCAAAAAAAACCAATAATGATCATCAGATGTTCAAGAATTCACTTCCATCGCAAGATCAAAGGGGTCCTTCGACGTCCAGTCGAGGTCCTGATACCACTGATTATACGCAAGCTGCGTATAATTACACTGTAAATCACCTGTATGATGCCAGTGAACAAATTGCAACCATAACCTTCAAAAATCCCACCTCAAATTGCAATGTTGTTACACGTCGTGGCAAGGTCACCATCAAGGTAGCTCCACAAGGCACCACCTCCGTCCCAAAGCAGTACAATCTTGTGGAACAATTAGACAAAACCCCTGCACTTATATCCATTTTGGAGCTTTTGCGTCTGTCACCCTCTCATAAAACAATCTTGGATCAAGCACTCCAAGAGGCGTCAGTCCCTGCAAACCTTAATACGGACCAGTTTCAAGCCATGGTTGGAAATCTAAAGTCATCACCTTGTCTCACTTTTTCTGAAAGTGACAACTCTTCCTTCCAGCAACCTCATAACGCCTCACTCCACATTGAAGGCTTTGTCAACCAACACAGAATCAAGCGAGTCTTGATAGATAATGGAGCAGGCCTAAACATTTGCACACTACAGTTGGTCACAGCATTGGGATATGCAATAGAATCAGTGGATCCTCGTAAGAAGATCACCATCAAGGCCTATGATGATGCAGAGCGTTCATCCAAAGGAGCCGTGGTACTACCAATCCGAGTAGGCCCTGTGGTAAAGCACATCATCTGTCAGGTTCTGGACCTTCCTCTGCCATATAATCTATTATTAGGGAGACCTTGGATACATGCCATGCAAGCCGTTCCATCTACCTACCATCAATGTATCAAGTTCCCACATAACGGTGCAGAGATCACAATCCTGGGCGATGCAAATCCCTTTGCATTTTGCCATAATATCAGCCATCAACCAGAAATTACTGTTCCTAATAATAGGGAAGCCATTTCCTCCACATCATATGTAAATCCCGCCTCTCTTGCTAGTTCAAACACCCCTATACCCAAGCAAGAAAAGCTTAAGATGAAAATCGCAGAGGAAGGTCCTGGAGAATACAACTTGAGTCAACTCTTTTGTGTGGGACAAATGCCCACTTCTCCTAGAACACATGGTAAACCACAGCAGTTGCTCCAGCAACCACTAATCACGCCTCCATGTGCCTTAACGCCTTTCATTCTTGGAAAGAGTCAAGAGGAAGAGACACAAGATGAGGACCTGGCGGACTGGATCTATAAAGATCCCATCACCACTGACAAACCACAAGTTACACTTCCTACGGAACAATATGGCAAAGGCCTCCTCATTATGCAAAGAATGGGATATGATGGTCAGAGTGCTTTGGGATACTGCAAACAAGGACGACATGAACCTCTACTACCAGAATTCAAGCCCAAAGGTAATACAGGCCTTGGCTTTGAAAAAGAGATCCTTCCTAAACTCAGATTCAAAGGAAAACCCAGCAAACCATTTTGCCCACCTACTGCAAAGAGGATACCTTTCATAATCAAAGCACCATCAAGCACTATCCCCACTGCCCCCTCAAGGCTCACAACTCCACCATCACCAATGTCACTCATCCCATCAAACGAACCAGTAATCCTATCAGCAACACCATTTGTAGCAGCAACTATATTGGAACCCGCAGCAGCATCTATGGCACCAGTAGTTCCAGCAGAAGCCACTGAGTCACCATTACCGATACTTCCAGTGACAAATCCATTAAACCCCATCACAATTCCTGCAGCACCGATCACTACAAGGATACATAAACCAATCACACCTGCCGTGTTTAACTCCAAAGACATCCCAGTATGGTATAGCAATCAGATGCTGGAGAGTGATTTAGAGACCGACTCACATGAGTGGGAATTCGATTCAGTGCAACTTAACACTTCAGATGAGGAAGACACATCACCACCTCCGCCACGCAAAGACATCCCTGTTTACGGAGAAGCACAGATAAAGACCACTTGGGTACCTGAGCTGGAAACATCTTCCACAGACCCTACGTCTCATCCTACGCCTGATTCTGACAGGGAGAGTACCATCAACGACCTTCACCACACTGTCTTAACCCTCACTGATACATCTCCCGCACTTAACTTAATCGATGAAGTAATGCCCATTATCCACCCTGAACTCATCGAATGGAACCAACCAAATCCCCCATGTCTTGACCTCTTCCAGAACGATGAGGCTATCATTGACTTTTTGGAATTAAGGGATAATCTACCAAGCGGGGATCACAAAGCTGGATTCGCCATTGAACTTAATAGCGCAGCATACTTCGGGGCGGATGCCAAATCCTTCAGCTGCAAAAATATAACATTAAAACATGGATCTTCCAGTGAAAACCACACTGTGGCACTATTTGATCCGACAAAAGTAAAAAGAAAGAGCGTATCCAATGGTGAAAACCTCTCTGAGGCGCCTGAGGATGAAGGGTTTGACATCCTCCCTGCTAGTACACAACAGGAACGATCAACGATTCTTATCAAGGAAACCAAAGAATACAATGTGGGGACTTCTGAAAATCCTCATATTATACATCTGGCATCCCTTCTCACTCCAGAGGAACAGCCTAAATTTATAGAGTTCTTCCAGAAGCGTCAGATCAACTTTGCATGGTCATATGCAGACATGCCTGGGCTTGATCCTGATTTAGTCATGCATCATCTCACAGTAGCAAAAGGAGCCAAACCTGTCAAGCAGAAGCTTCGTAAGATGCATCCTCAGATTGCCGTGCTAGTCAAAACAGAACTCAAGAAACTCCTGGATGTTGGTTTCATTAGACCAATTGATTATGCAGAATGGATCTCCAACATTGTGCCAGTTGGCAAACCAAAAGGGGGCATCCGCATTTGTACAGACTTCAGAGATCTAAATAAAGCATGTCCTAAGGATGACTTCCCTCTACCAAATATTGACATCATAGTAGATTTGACAGCAGGACATGCCATGCTTTCACTCATGGATGGCTTTTCAGGATACAATCAAATAAAGATCGCACCAGAGGACCAACATAAGACAGCCTTCACATGTCCATGGGGCACATACTGCTGGAATGTAATGCCTTTTGGTCTAAAGAATGCAGGAGCGACCTATCAAAGAGCAATGACCACCATCTTCCATGACATGATGCATACTATAATGGAAGATTATGTGGATGATTTACTAGCAAAATCACTTACTAGAGAAGGACATCTTCACATCTTAGATAAAATCTTTGATAGACTGGAACAGTACCATGTTCGACTCAACCCAAAGAAATGTGTCTTCGGAGTGACCTCCGGGAAGCTTCTAGGATACATTGTCTCAAGCAAAGGTATTGAGGTCGATCCAGCAAAGGTTAAGGCAATAATGGACATGCCACCTCCAAGGAATATCAGTCAGCTAAGGACACTACAAGGACGGCTTCAATCCATCCGCAGATTCATTGCACAATTGGCTGATAAATGTCACCCATTCACACACCTGCTACACAAGAACATCCGCTTTCAGTGGGATGGTCGATGCCAGCAAGCATTTCAGACACTTAAAGACTATCTCATGAATCCACCATTGCTGATGCCACCAGATCCAAGTAGACCATTGTTACTCTATATCTCGGCAACAAGTACAGCATTAGGTGTATTACTGGCACAACATAATGCAGAAGGAAAAGAGTGTGCTATTTACTACATCTCTCGCACACTGGTGGGCTATGAACTCAATTACACACCTATTGAGCGAGCTTGCCTAGCAGTAATCTTGGCAGCCACTAAACTGAGGCACTATCTGTTAACACACAAGGTGCAACTCATCGCAAAGATTGATCCACTCAAGTACTTACTTAGCAAAGCAGCATTGACAGGCCGCTTGGCCAAATGGGTAATGATTCTAAGTGAATTTGACATTGAGTATGTGGACCGTAAAGCTATCAAAGGGCAAGTTATTGCAGATCAGTTGGCCGATGCACCACTCATAAGCGATCATCCTCTCATTTCCAATTTTCCAGATGAAGAGATATTCATGATCACAGAAGCACAGCCATGGAAACTATATTTTGATGGTTCATACACTAGGCATGGCTCGGGGGCAGGCATTCTGTTTATCACACCTCAAGGTGATAGCATCCCGAAGTCTTACAGGCTCACATTTCCATGCACAAACAACATAGCAGAGTATGAGGCCTTGATCACAGGACTTAGGCTAGCCATACAATGGAAACTAAAAGAACTACAAGTATATGGCGACTCGCAACTGGTCATTCGACAAGCAACAGATGAGTATCAGACCAAAGATGATAAACTCATGCCATATAAGCAAATGGTGGACAATCTAAAGACATCATTTACTACTATCACTTTTGAGAAGATACCAAGAGAGCAGAATCGAGCTGCTGACGCCATGGCTACCATCGCATCTTTACTAGATCTTCCACAGAATTCAACACGCTACGAGTTCTTGGTAGAACAGCTTTGGATTCCCGCTTATGATATCCCGGAATCTGAAATGATATGTCACCTTGTCGGTTCTGAATCCCCATGGTATGGTGAGTTCTACACCTATCTCCGCGATCACACCCTTCCTCCCGACCAATCAAATAACCAACGAAAAACCTTCATTCGCCAAACTGCTCGATATACCATTATTGCTGAAACCCTATACCGACGTAGTCTTGATGGTACTCTCCTTCGATGTCTGGAACAAGATGAGATAACAAAGGCTTTGGAAGAGGTACATGAAGGAATTTGCGGGACTCACTCAAGTGGTCCATCACTAGCCAAGAAGATCATGCGAGCTGGATACTATTGGCCATCTATGGAAAAGGATTCCTACTACTTTGTCAGGAAATGCAAGAAATGTCAAGTTCACGGTGACCTGATACATGCACCAGCACAGGAACTGCAACCAATCACAACACCATGGCCTTTTTGTCAATGGGGCCTTGACCTTGTGGGTAAAATCCATCCATCTTCATCCAATGGCCATAAATTCATTATTACCGCCACCGAATATTTCACCAAGTGGATCGAAGCTGTTCCACTTACCCAAGTCACCGGCAAGCAGATCGCCTCATTCATCCTCAATTACATCATCTGCCGGTATGGTGTACCCATGTCCATCGTCACAGATAACGGTCTTCCTTTCAAAAATCAGGATGTTCGTGAGCTTTGTGAGAAATTTCATATCCAACACCGCTTTTCCACTCCCTATTACCCACAAGGCAATGGTCAGGCCGAAGCATCCAATAAAAACATATTGAGGATCCTAAAGAAGACAGTCAATGATGTCGGTCGTGATTGGCATGTTCAATTGAATCCAGCGCTATGGGCATATCGAACTAGCATTCGAACCCCTACAGGTGCAACTCCTTATTCATTGGTCTATGGTGCAGAAGCTATCTTGCCTATTGAGGTCGAGATACCATCATTAAGGGTTTCCTTGCACAATCTCATTGATGATGACGCATACAGAGTCTCACGCCTTCAGGACTTGGAGTTACTTGATGAGAAGCGACAAGCTGCATACAATCACCTCAAAGCCTATCAGCAGCGCATGAGTAGAAGCTACAATCACCGAGTTAGATCTCGTACATTTGAGGTAGGTGATCTTGTTCTTCGAGAGAATCCTCGCAACCAACCAAACAGAGAACATCAAGGCAAGTTTGAATCAAATTGGCTAGGCCCATATGTTGTCACTGCTGTATTTGGGTCCGGGGCATATCAGTTGGCTACATCAGACGGAGAACCGCTCGCAGATCCAATCAACAGCATGCACCTCAAACGGTTTTACACATAAGCTGTACAGAGCATCAGGCTCCCCTGCCTATCAGAAAATACCAAAAAACATTCAGAAAAATGTCCTGAAGAAAATATAAAAACATTCAAAAAAGTAAAGAAAAATCATGCATCCAAATGGTGAACAACCACTCCGGTGGCACCTTGGGTAAGAACGATGGTGAAAACCTGGCAAACAGGCGCCACTCGTAAAGGCTATGGCTCCATTATCTTTCAGACTTGTGGCGATCACATCTACTTCATACATACATCCATCCATCCATCAACCATGGCTTGTTATTCCTCTGCAATTATGATAGTACTCCATACATCTTGCATCCCGCTTTTTCATAGTCATGTCTAAAACTGGGGGCAATGCCTTTAACCTATTGATGGAAGTGGATTCTACATTGTCTTATGATTCATTCAGTTCTTCATTCAAGCAATCATCAAAATACCAAAAACATTGGAAAATGTCTCAACAAAATCCAAAAACATTCAAAAATGTCTCAACAAAATCCAAGAACATTAAAAAAAAAAATATCTCGCAAAAATACCAAAAACATTCAAAAACAGTACAAAATCCAAAAACATCAGAAAACATCGAGAATCACACAAAAACATGGCAAAAACCTTGTACATACTCATCCATGCAGATACCAAAACAAACATTGACAAAATACTCACACAAATGACCATTTATCAATCGACAACACAATCAACATCAACACTCAAAACTGTCTTCAACAAAGATGCATCCTTCCTTACCAAAACAAAGACAAGATGATGTTTTCTTTGACAAGAAAATTATGTTAAGCTATCAAATACTTGGTTGATTTATGAGTACAATCATTTGTTTATCTGTATTAGGATCTTTCAGCATTGTTTTGTATCGTTTGCGCATTACTTCCGATGAAGTACTGGGGCATGTACTAATGGTGTCTACGTGGGAAGTTCACCAAGCTTCATGATCTTATGCCAAATGTAGTCATAGATCATTACGGCTTGCTGACTACAGCGTATACCTCGACCATATGAGCATGAACCATTACCAAGGATCTATATTCTTTATTCTTTATGTATATATTGTTTGTTTGCAAGTACAATGCTTTTTCTTTGGTTCCTCCTACCTCATTCAAACTAGATAAAGGTTTTATCTCTTATTACGGTATGCACTTGTCTCAGGATATGATCAGTCTAAGATCAAGGAGGACGATCCAAGTCATGCATGAAAGGAGATAATCCTTGTCTGTTTCGCAAGCAATACTCAGGTCAACTTGATCCATTATATCAAGTTGCTTGTATTAACTTGCTATATCAAATCCATGTAAGAAATACTTTGGTCATCTTGAATTTTTATGTCAAGTTGCTTGTATTTTCTTACAACATTTTAAAGCTCAATGATGAAAAATAAAGCACCATGGATCGTCATTCCATCTCATCTGTATATACTGCATTCCGTTGCATTCCATCCATCCATACATTCATAATAGCTACATATCATGCATACATAGTCATAATAATGCATACTCTATTTTCCTCTTCTTCCATAGGAATGAGTCATAGGTTCTCCATTTCTTCTATCTAACATCGAACCCCCCCAACCCTCCCCATCTCAATAATCAACATCACATATCCTTCATCGTTTCCCATCAACCCAATCAAGCCATGTTCATCACCATCCATCTCTAATAGGAGGGATTGTGTTTCCCATCCTCATTCATCCACACAATCAAGCAAGTTACTCTGTCTACACAGATACATCGACTCCCACACACCTAGACTATCAACAGATACTCTGATCAAGTATCTTCGGGTCTCAACAGGTAATCGATTATGGTAATCCTAGACTACATCAGGCATTTATCATAATGACCTAGTCTCAACGGGGCTGCCATGATTCCCCACAACCATCCATCACACGCACGCACTATCAATTGATCAACCAATCAAACACAATCCAACAGACAATTACATCAATTGTCTACGTCTCAACGAGTATTTTGCTTCATATACCTTGACTTCATCGGGCAATTACATCAATTGTCTAAGTCACATCAGGTCACTTTGATTCACTTACTCAGACTTTATCATGTCCAAGCGACCAACTGACATCAACTGTCACGCTTTGACTTGACCGGGGCAATTAAACCGATTGCACCAGATTGTCCAAACAATTTTGATCAATTGTATAGCATCAATCAAAACCCCACACTACATCTGCTATGTATCTCTTGCATGACCTCAGGGTACTCGCTGGCTTGTTGTTTCTTCATATTCACTCCATTTTCTCCCATTCTTTCATCATTAGTTCTAATTTCTTCTATTCTACCTCCCCTCCACTTTTCATTCTTTTTCAAGAGATCGCCCGATTTTTCAAAAAAATTCGACCCATCTCTCGAGGGGGCATACCACCCATTAAATTTACATTTTATGGGGCATTTCTTCACACCTATTTTTCTTTCTTTGAAACGACGCGATAAACCGCACCGTCTCAAAGAGGGGCAAATGTAGTCACATAAATCTGTCCACTTAATTAAATGAATACTTAGTATTTATTTGATTATTTAACCATCAATTAATAATTAATTAAATTAATATATTTAATTAATTCATCTTAACCCTCTTCTCCTATTAATTAAATAAATTATTCAATTTATTTGATTTAATTCACTTAACCAAATTCAGACCATTAATTAAATAAATAAATCATATTTATTTAATTAAATCTTCTCTCACATTTAAATAAATTAATATTTATTTAAAACCCCCAAAATCCCACCTCTCACATTTAAATAAATAAATCATTTATTTAAATCACCTTTATCCTCCACCCACTTGCATTTTCCTACAAATGCAAGTTGCACAATTATTTTAAATAAATAATTTATTTAAATCACCTTTATCCTCTACCCACTTGTATTTTCCTACAAAAGCAAGTTGCACAACTATTTTAAATAAATTATTTATTTAAAATCCTATTTATCCTCACCCACTTGAAACCTTTAATGGTTTCCCTTAAAGTAGTCAAACTTGATGGCTTTAAAGTCTTCAAACTTGATGGCTTCCTTCTATAGTCTTCTTAAGACTTTAATGGTTTTCCTTAAAGTCTTCAAGCCTTTAATGGTTTCCCTCAAAGTCTTCAAGCATTTTAAATGCTTTATCTTCATTTTTCTCATTTAAATAAATTAATATTTATTTGAATATTTATCCAAATACAACTTGCACACATTTATTGAAATAAATGAATTTTTATTTTAAATAAAATCCTATTTTCTCTCACCCACCAAATCCACTTGCAAAATCTAATCCCCTTCTAGATTCTTCTAACCCCTTTCTAATTAGCCTAATCCATCCCTTAAATATTGTCACATTCCTAAGCAAATTGGAGTCACTTCTCAAAGACTCCAAAGTCTTTGAAAAGCAATTAATGCTTTGTGTGTTCAACAAATTAACCCTCAAAGTCTTGGATAACCTTTGAAAGCTTCCAACCTTCAACCACTAAATGGCTCAAAGTCTTTGATAACCATTGAAGGCTTTCAACCTTCAACCACTTAATCCCCAAAGTCTCCAATAACCATTAATGGTTACCTCAAACCCTCCCACATGGTTAAAACATTTGTTTTGACTCAACCTCTACCCAACCCAAAGGTCTCATCAAGCCTTTAATGCTTTGACCATGATTATCTCTTAAACATTTGCACAAAGGTTTATCCTTGGATTAACTCTTAATCCAGTGGGTAATCTTAATTTAGACTTGACCCTTACCTTCTAGATAACCATGAGGTCTTCTCAGGCCTTTAATGTCTCCAACCTCTTCTCTCAACCCAATCCTATGTTGAAACTTGTCACCATTTTATTGGTGCCAATTGTGCACATGGATCCCCAACTTTCAATCCTAACCCTTGTTAAGATTGCTCAATCTTAACCCTTCATTTCCCTATTTCTTCTATAAATAGAACCCTTCTCCTCAAGCAAAAGGAGAAGCATTTTAGAGTATTGTTGTTATACTGGCATTAGCATAGAGCTTTTTCATAGCATCACTATCTACTCTAGCATAGTATTTAGCTTTTCATTTCATATTTGAAGCTTAGTATTAAATCTCAATCCTCCATAAGCATCCATAGTGCAAAAAGCTGCTGAGAGCTACACTCATTTGGGACTTGGAGAGGAGAGGAACAAGGGAGGAGCAACTATGAGCATCTTGATTAGCTATTTCATTTTATGTTTATATGCTTTCTATTTCATGCTTAATATCTCTCTTGATATGCCTGTTTAGGATAATCTTTTGTTGCTAACACTAACGTTTGTTTCTTGTGCTCTTGTGTGTGTTGCCATCAAACAGATTTTCTAATCCTTTTTGCAGAGCATCAAAAAGCATTATTTTACCAACAAAAGCGCTAGTTTCTCAACAATAGCGCTACAACCCTAACAAAAACACTCAATCAGCTATACAACAGCACTCAAACTACAAAAGCGCTAAAACAACTACACAGTAGCACTACTTGAAATCAATAGCGCTCAATTAAGCCCTCAATAGCGCTTATTAATCAACAGCACTTAAACTTACATACAATAGCGCTATATCAAAACAAAAGCGCTCAAACAATGGGGCAATAGCGCCATTGTGGTGCAATAGCACTAGTTTATGGAGCAAAAGTGTCAAAACCGTAGTTCCAACACTCTTGCTCTGACTTGACTTGGACTCAGCTAAAAACCTATCAAAACTGCATAAAAATTAAAATTTTGAATTTGCGTACCGCTGGTCCATAGTCATCCGAGCGCTGGAACCGTCGAACTCGCTCAAATCTGTGCTCGGTGATCGGTATTGGCATCCTGACTGGTGCTTGCTCCTCCAAAATGTCCCTATCAGAACTCTAATTTCCAAATGGTCGTGGTCACAAATGATCTTGTTTTCATCCCTTTCACCCCATTTATACCCTTTTCCATCACCGTAACTTCTCCCCACTCACCGTCGTGGTCCCCGTGAACTTCCCGAGCCCCCCATTTCTCCATTTTTCCCCCGTTTTCTTCTATTTTTCACCCGTATGGCTAACTTCTTCTCTTCTACCACCTCGCCAATTTTCATTCTTTTTCGAGAGATCGCCCGATTTGTTTTGAAATTTTTCGGCCCATCTCTCGAGGGGGCATACCACCCATTAAATTTACATTTTATGGGGCATTTCTTCACACCTATTTTTCTTTCTTTGAAACGACGCGATAAACCGCACCGTCTCAAAGAGGGGCAAATGTAGTCACACAAATCTATCCAGCTTAATTAAAAAAATATTTGCTATTTATTTGATTAAAAATCCACTAGCCACCAGTTAATTAAATTAATATTTAATTAATTCATCCCCAAACATTCTTCTATTAATTAAATAAATTATTCAATTTATTTTAATTAATTCATTAAACCAAATACAAATCAATTAAATAAATAAAATCTATTTATTTAATTAAAATCCCCCTATTCCTCTTTTAAATAAATTAAATAAAAACATTTATTTAAATCAGTATCCCCCCCCACTTGCATTTTCCTACAAATGCAACTTGCACACATTTATTGAAATAAATGAATTTTTATTTTAATAAAATCCTATTTTCCCTCACCCACCAAATCCACTTGCAAAAATCTAATCCCCTTCTAGATTCTTCTAACCCCTTCCTAATTAGCCTAATCCATCTCTTAATTATTGTCACATTCCTGAGCAAAATGAAGTCACTTCTTAAAGACTCCAAAGTCTTTGAAAAGCATTTAATGCTTTGTGTGTTCAACAAATTAACCCCCAAAGTCTTCCAAGACCACTAATGGCTCTTACATGACCATTTATGGCTCTTACATAACCATTTATGGTTATTTCAAACTTGTCCCCCCAAACATTTATTGTTTTGACCATATTCATCCATTTCACATTTGCACAAGAGTTTATCCATTGGATAAAAGCTTTATTCTTTGAATAAAGAGTTTATTCATTCAACTAACCTTGACTCTAAATCCCAAAGTCATGTCAAGCATTTAATGCTTATTCCCTCCCCTCTCAACCTATCTCACATTGACACTTGTCATCTTGGGATTGGGTTGAAAGCCCTCACATGGATTTGAAATCATTCAATCCTGACCCTTGTTGAGATTGTTCAATCTCAACCATCCATTGCTCCATTTTTCCTATAAATAGAGCCCATTTCTTCATAATCTAGATCTTGAAAACTTGTATGCATTTAAGCTATAGGCATTTTAAGAGAGCATTTTAGCATAATTAACTAATATCTTGTCATTTTGGATAAAATCAATCATTTTAGTATCAATAGCTTAATATTTGCTTCTTTATTTACATTTAGAGCAATATTTCAATCTCAATCCTCCATAATCATCCATAGTGCAAAAAGCTACTGAGAGCTACACTATTTTGGAACTTGGAGAGTAGAGGAACAAGGGAGAAGAAGCTAAGACCATGATAAGAGGCATTTGGAGATGTCTCATTATCTTTGTTTCATTAGTTAGAGATATTAGCATGATTTTAGTGTCTCTCTTGATATGCCTGTTTAGATTAGTTTTTGATTAAATAACACTAACGATTTCTTGTGTGTTTTGTGTTGTTTATCTTAGACTAACCTTGTCCATTTTGCAGGGCATCAACTTCTTTGCCATTTGTCTTACCACTTGTTGCTTCTTTCTCAGAGTTCTTGTTTTCTTGGGTGGAGGAGAGGGTATCGGTGAAGGTTTTCTCTTCCCAGCAACTCTCTTAAATTTAGCAGGTATCTCACTGTCAGATGATGTGCCAACTAGTGAGATATGTGCCTCTGGTTGTAATCCTTCCAGTTCATTTTCCTTTATTCTAATAAGGTTCATAACATTTTCTTTTATTTCCTTTACTTGTTTTGATGCACTCCCTATGTACTTTTCTCTTTCCTTCCTTTGTTTCATTGTTTGTACATCACTCTCAATTGCTTCTGCACTACCCAAAACTTATTCTGATGGTTCTCTAGGTGCTTCTAACAGGGCTTTAGCATATGTTTCAATAATATTCATATCAGCCTCATACCCCATTTCAGTTACCCATACAGTTCTAGGAAGAACTTCTTCCATCCATATTTCATCTTCCTTAATCACAAAACAAATTTCCTTATCATATTTATCTACTATACTTTGTGGTAGTCTCTCTCTGGTTTTCATTTTGGCTTGGAAAGCTTTGAAATAACTAGTTATATTGTTTTCCCTAGCAGTACCCATGCCGGTGAAAGCTTCTTGCAATTGTTTGCCTACTAGTATGTCATATCCAAAATCTTTTTGTCCAATACCGGGAATTTGTTTTGAAAAATACAACATAAGGCATACCAAAAGATTACCAAAATGAAATGTCCCTTTCTTTTCTCCTTTTATCTTTTTCAAATTATCAATCAATTCATCCTTCATCCATTCACACACATCTATTTTTGCATTGTTATTTACCATATCATAAGCACTTTTAATGCAAAGACTAGAAACTGAGTTAAGTCAGTTTGCATGTGTGGTCTTATAGCCTAAAATCATATTTATGAATCTCACATTGATATCCTTGATGTCATTTACTCTTAGAGATCTACTATCAGATGTTGCTCCTATTAAGGTCATGACTGTGTTGTTGGGTACCTTCTTTGTTTTGTCTGGTCTGCTTCCAGTTGAGGGTAATCCTGTCACTGCCCTAATTGCTTGTCAGGTGAATTTGCAAACTGAATCTAACCAAATAATTTCTCCATGTGCCCTACTTAGGACAATTCTCACTACCTCCTCCGCAAATTCAGGGATGTTCAAGATTTCTACAAAACCTAAAGTCTCAATAATCTTGTGCTCAGGTTTGATATTTCCATTTTCATCACAAATTATGGTTTTAAACATCTTTAACACTTCCATAGAACCTTATTCTTCAATATTGCAGTGAATATAAATTCTAGGGTCTTCAACATAAGCTACACCTTTAGGAATTTGTGAGAATGTGCCTATGGAGTCATCTTGTTTAGTTATCTCAGGAATAATTTTGAAAATGGGCCTATGACGTTTTACAATTTCCACAACAATAGGGTTTGCAATAAATTCGGGAGCAGAAGAGGAAGCCATATGAAAAATACCTTAAGCTCCCTGATAATGTTTGGGTGCTTGAAAGAAATCACTTCACTTCTTTGCCTTGAATGCCTTCACTTAGATTTTCGTGCTCATTGCTAGTTTGAATGCTCGGTGATTCAAAAATGAAGGAAAATCGATGATTTATAATGAAATTTCATTCAACAACCGCAATAAATGTTTGTCGATTAAGTGAAAACTTAACACATCTGCTGGTAAAGAAGAAATCTATCTTCTCACCATCTACCGAGGGTAATCTGCATGATATTCAACTTACTGCAATACCCCCAGAGGGTTACTTTTCAGTTGGATGAAGAATTTCCTGCCAGTGGAGTAATACTTTGTTCAACCGGTGAAGAAATAGTCTCATCAACATTCTGATCTGTCTTTCTAATCCATTGTCTTAAAAATTCTTGCTTTACTTCACCAACCTTTTCTTTGCCTTTTAAACTGGGTCCTTTATTATTTATCGGTGAAGTTTTGCTTCTACAAAATTTTGCAATATGTCCAATTTTGTTGTACAAGAATAACAAGTCACATTATTCTTCTAAATAGCCTTTCCATATCCTATGCCAGTTTGTGTTCTGTATTGATTAGATAAGTGCCCAAATCTTCCACAAACATAACATCTCACATTCATTCTGGAGTTTTCTGAATTATGACCAACTTTGTTGCATTTGGAACACTGACCGGTGGGTACATTAATGTTCTGATTGTTTCTAGATCTACACTGATTTGCTCTATGACCATACTTGTTACAGTTAAAGCATTTCCCATTAAATTTGTAAGCATTAGGTTGTCTTACCGGTTTACTATGATCATGATTGTTTGTAGTACCAAAACTTTCTCCAATTTAAACTCCAAGTCCATTAGTATCTCCATTAGGTTTCTGACTTTTCAGCATATCATCAAGTTCTTTTGAACTTTTCTTGAATTTCTCTTTGTGTTGATTTGCAGTAGCCAACTCATTTTCCAAAACTCCCATTTGTCTCATTAGTTCAGTTTTATCATGTTGTATGTGAATCAAATATGTCTTTAACATATCATTTTCGTGATTGAGTCTTAGATTTTCATTTCCAGCATCATTGAGTCTCCTAGTCAAGTCATCTTCATTCTTCTTCCCATCTTCAATGTCTTTAAAAAATCTCATAGTCATATCTTGTATTTCATTCCTCATAGTCATATCTTGCATTTCATTCCTCATAGTCATGTTTTCTTGTCTCATTTCCTTCACAAGCTCATTAAGAGTTTCCTCTTCATCACTATCATTCTACATCTTCTCATGAAGTTCTTTTCTTTTATTTCTAGCAATAGTAAGATTCTCCTGAAGTCCTTGAATGAATTCCTGTGTAGTCCTCAGATCATCTTCAAGTTGGATATTCTTTAACTTCTCTGAATCATAGTCTACAAGAGCTCCTTCCAATTGTTTTCTTAAGTTTTCCATATGTACCAGTGTCAGAATCTTCCTCAAGTTGTTAGGCTTTTGAAAATAGAGGACCAGGCTTTGATACCAATTGTTAGGATTAATGATAGTTCCAAAGATACTGAGAGGGGGGGGTGAATTAGTATCTAACCATTGAACAAAATATTTAACCTTATTAAGTATTTTGCATTTCAAAACAATGTATCAGTAAATAAGAAAGTGCAGTAAAAAGGAACAATAAATATAGCATAGAAAACACACCATAACACAAGATGTTTAACGAGGAAACCCTGTATGGGAAAAACCTCGATGGGATTTGTGACCCACAATATTCACTCACTAGCCAATGAATAAATATTACTTACAATGAGGGGCCTGCACATGTAGGAAGGCCAACTTCCTAGAGCTCACTACTCAATCTACAAAATAGAAGTCTCACTGACATACAAAATGGATTATGAAAATCCAATACAATGTGATGCTTTGCAAAATGGGAGATGTTAGAGAAAAACCTATGGTGGTATAACACATATGAGAAATGATAAGAAACAAAGAACTATTAGTGTTAATCAACCAAAGACTAGTCTAAGCAAGCATACCAAGAGAGACACTAAAAACATAATAAAGCATTTGACAATGAAAGCAAATACAATAAGGCATCTCCAAATGCCTTCCACCATGCTTGTAGCTCCTCCTCCCTTGTTCCTCTCTTCTCCAAGTTTCAAATAAGTGTAGCTCTCAACAACTTTTTGCACTATGGATGCCTTATGGAGGTTCAACATTGAAAAATGATTAATCTAATGCTATGCAAGTGTGAACAAAAGCTAAAATAAGAGATTATCTAATTAGCTAGTGTTGATTTTAAACCAAAAGAGTGAATATGATTGATTTATACTAAATGCTCTCTCTAAAAATGACTATAATGTAAATGCATACAATTTTTCAAGATCTGGATTATGAAGAAATGAGCTCTATTTATAGGAAAAATGGGGCAATGGATGGTTGAGATTGAGTAATCTCAACAAGGGTCAGGATTGAATGGTTTATGATCTATGTGAGGACTTTCAACCCAATCCCAGGATGACAAGTGTCAACATGAGATGGGTTGAGAGGGGAGGGAAGAAATATTAAATGCTTGACATGACCTAAGGGTTAACTTGAGAGGTAGGGTTAAGGTTGAGTTCAGTGAATAAATTCATTATTCAAAGAATAATGCTTTTATCCAATGGATAAACTCTTGTGCAAGAGTTAGTGAGGATAACCATGGTCAAAGCACTAAATGCTTGAGGAGACACATGGGTTACATGAGGGTTGAGTTAGGGGTCAAAGTCCCTAAGCATGTGGGTGAGTTGAGTTAACCATTAATGGTCATGTAAGAGCCATAAGTGGTTTGGAAGACTTTAGACGTTAGCTTGTTGGACACATAAAGCATTATATGCTTTTCAAAGACTTTGGAGTCTTTGAGAAGTGACTCCAAGTTATTTAGGAATGTGACAATAATTAGGGGATGGATTAGGCTAATTAGGAAGGGGTTTAGAAGAATCTAGAAGGGAATTAGGATTGCAAGTGGGTTTGGTGGGTGAAGGAAAATAGGATTTTATTAAAATAAAATTCATTTATTTCAACAAATAGGTGCAAGTTGCATTTTTAGGAGAATGCAAGTGGGGGGATTTAGTGATTTAAATAAATGTTTTATTTAATTTATTTAAACAAGAAAGGGGATTAAATGAAATAAACAACATTTATTCATTTAATTGATTGTGAATTTAGTTTAATGAATTAATTAAAATAAATTGAATAATTTATTTAATTAATAGGAGAATGTTTGAAGATGAATTAATTAAATGTTAATTTAATTAACTGATGGCTAGTGGGGTTTTAATCAAATAAATAGCAAATATTCATTTAATTATACTGGATAGATTTATGTTACTACATTTGCCCCTCTTTGAGACAGTGTAGTTTATTGCGTTGTTTCAAAGAAAGAAAAATAGGTGTGAAGAAATATGCCCCATAAAATGTTAATTTAATGGGTGGTATGCTCTCTCAAGAGATGGGCCAATTATTTTGAAAAATTGAGTGATCTCTCGAAAAAGAACAAGAAGTGGAGGGGAGGTAGAATAGAAGAAATTAGCAATAACAGGGAAAGAATGGGAGAAAATGGAGTGAAACGGAGTGAAACGGAGTGAAATGGAGAAACAAAAAGCTAGCGAGTACCCTTAGGTCATGCAAGAGATACAGAGCAAATATAGTGCGTGGTTTGGATTGATGCTATACAATTGATTAAAATTGATTGAAAAATCTGGTGCAATTGGTTTAATTGCCCCAATCGAGTCAAAACATGATAGTTGATGTCAGTTGTTCACTTGGATAGGATAAAGTCTGAGTAAGTGAATCAAAGTGACCTGATGGTGACTTAGACAATTGATGTAATTGCCCAATGAAGTCAAGGTATTTGAAGCAAAATACTCATTGAGACTGAGGACAATTGATGTAATTGTCCATTTTGATTGTGTTGGATTGGTTGATCAATTGATAGTATGTGTGTGTGTGTGTGTGTGTGTGTGTGATGGATGGTTGTGGTGAATCATAGCAGCCCCATTGAGACTAGGTCATTATGATAAATGCCTTTTGCAGTCTAGGTGTGTATGAGTTGATGTGCCTGTGTAGATAGAGTAACTGGCTTGATTGTGTGGATGACTGAGAATGGTAAGTGCAACCCCTCCTGTTAGAGATGGATGGTCACGAACGTAGCTTGATTGAGTTGATGGGAAATGATAAAGGGATTATGATGATGTTGATGATCAAGATAGGGAGGGTGAGGGGGTGGATTCAATGTTAGATAGAAGATATGGATGACCTATTCCTATGGAAGAAGAGCGAAATAGAGTATCCACCCATTGTCATTACTATGTATGAATGATATGCAGCTATTTATGAATGTATGGATGGATGGAATGCAACAGAATGCAATATATATAGATGAGATGGAATGATGATCCATAGTGCTTTATTTTCATCATTGAGCAAGGGTAGTATCAATTTTGGACAAGGCAGTAGGAACCAAGTTTGGAGCATTGTACCTACAAACAAGTAGCATAAATAAAGAATAAAGAATATGGACCCTCCATAATGGTTCATGCTCATATGGTCGAGTATACATTGTAGTCAGCAAGCCATAGTGATCCATGACTGTATTTTGCATATGATCATGTAGCTTAGTGAACTTCCCACATAGACACCATTAGTACATGCCCCATAACTTCATTGGAATAATTTGCAGAAGACATACAAACAAAATGAGACTTAGGAACCATCCCGGAGTAGTGTAGGAACCTAATATAAATGAATAAATAACCTACAAACCAACCAAGTACTTGATAGCTTAAACAAAATTTTCTTGTCAAAGAAAATGTTATCATGTCTTTATTTTGGTAAGGAAGGATGCATCCTTGCTAAGATAGTTGACGTGTTGATGTTGATTGTTTTGTTGAGATGATAAGTGATCATCGTTTGAGTATTTCACAATGTGTGTTTGGTATCTTCTTGGATGCATATACAATGCGTTTCCATGTTTATTATTTTTTTGATGTTTTATCATGTTTTTGGATTTTGTGATTGTTTTTTGAATGTTATTTGGTATTTTGTGATTGTTTTTCGAATGTTTTTGGTATTTTGTGATTGTTTTTTGAATGTTTTTGGTATTTTGTTAGATAATTTTGAATGAAGAACTCAATGAATCACAAGTAATGCAGAATCCACTTCCATCAATAGGTTAAGAGCATTGTCCCTAGTTTAGACATGACTATGAAAAAGTGGGATGCAAGATGCATGAAGTACTATCCTTGATTGTGGATCAATAACAAGCTATGGTTTGAATGATGGGTAAGTGGATGCAATGAATGTGATCACAACATGTCTGAAAGACAATGGAGCCATAGCCTTTATGAGTGGCACCTGTTTGCCAGGTTTTTACCATCGCACTTACCCAAGGTGCCACCAGAGTGGTTGTTCACCATTTGGATGCATGATTTTTCTTTACTAATTTGATTTTTTATTTTATTTTCTTCAAGCCATTTATCTGAATATTTTTGGTGTTTTTCTGGTATGTAAGGGAGTCTGATACTCTGTACAACTTATATATAAAACCGTTTGAGGTGCATGTTGTTGATCGAATCTACTAGCGGTTCTCCTTCTAAAGTAGCCAATTGATATGCCCCAGACCCAAATACGACAGTGATAACATATGGATCCAACTAGTTTGATTCAAACTTTCCTTGATGTTCTCTATTTGGTTGGTTACGAGGATTCTCTTTGAGAACAAGATCACCTACCTCAAATGTGCAAGGTCTAACTCCATGATTTTAGCTTTTGTTCATGTGTTGTTGATAGGCTTTGAGGTGATTGTATGCAGCTTGTCATTTTTCATCAAGTAGTTCCAAATCTTGGAGACGTGATACTCTGTATGCTTCATCATCTATGATATTATGCAAGGAAACCCGTAGAGATGGTATCTCAACCTCAATAGGAAGGATGGCTTCTGCGCCATAGACTAGTGAGTAGGGAGTTGCGCTTGGAGGGGTTCGAATGCTAGTTCGATATGCCCATAGTGCTGGATTCAATTGAATGTGCCAATCACGATCGGTATCATTAACTGTCTTCTTAAGGATTCTCAATATGTTTTTATTTGATGCCTCAGCCTGACCATTTCCTTATGGGTAATAGGGAGTGGAAAAGTGGTGTTGGATGAGAAACTTCTCACAGAGCTCACGGACATCCTGATTTTTGAATGGAAGCCCGTTATCTATGATGATGGACATGGGTACACCATACCAGAAGATGATGTAATTAAGGATGAATGAGGTGATCTTCTTGCTAGTGACTTGGGTAAGTGGAAAATCTTCAATCTAGTTTGTGAAGTATTCAGTGGCGGTAATAATGAATTTGTGGTTGTTGGATGAAGATGGATGAACCTTACCCACAAGGTCAAGTCCCCATTGACAAAAGGGCCATGGTGTTGTGATTGGTTGCAATTCTTGTGCTGGTGCATGTATCAAGTCTCCATGAATTTGGCATTTCTTGAATTTTCTGACAAAATAATAGGAGTCTTTTTCCATGGACGACCAATAGTATACAACGTGTATGATCTTCTTTTCTAGGGATAGGCCACTTGCATGAGTTCCACAAATTCCTTCATGTACCTCTTCCAATGCCTTTGTTATCTCATCTTGTTCCAAACATTGAAGGAGAGTACCATCAAGACTGTGTCGATATAGGGTTTCAGCAATAATGGTACATTGTGCGGTTTGGCGAATGAAGGTTTTACGTTGGTTATTTGATTGGTTAGGAGGAAGTGTGTGATCACGGAGGTAGGTGTAGAACTCATCGTACCATAGGGATTTAGATCTGGTAAGGTGACATATCATCTTAGATTCGGGGATATCATAAGCAAGAATCCAAAGATTTTCCACCAAGAACTCATATCATGTTGAATTTTGTGGAAGATCTAGGAGAGATGCAATGGTATCCATAGCGTCAGCAGCCCGATTCTGATCTTTGGGTATTTGCTCAAAGGTGATAGTAGTAGATGATGCCTTTAAACTATCCACCATTTGCTTGTACGGCATGAGTTTTTCATCCTTGGTCTAATATTTGTTTGTGACTTGTCGGATGACTAGTTGGGAGTCGCCATATATCTGTAACTCTTTCAATTTCCATTGTATGGCTAGTCTGCATCCTATGATCAAGGCCTCATATTTTTCTATGTTGTTTGTGCATGGAAATGTGAGCCTGTAAGACTTTAGGATGTTGTCCCCTTGAGGTGTGATAAATAGAATGCCTACCCCCAAGCCATGCCTAGTGTATGAACCATCAAAGTATAGTTTCCATGGTTGTGTTGTTGTGATCATGAATATCTCTTCATCTTGAAAATTGGAAATGAGAGGATGATCTCCTATGAGGGGTGCATCAGCCAACTGATCTATAATAACTTGACCCTTGATAGCCTTATGATCCACATATTTGATGTCAAAATCACTTAGAATCATCACCCATTTGGCCAAGCGGCCTGTCAATGCTGCTTTGCTGAGTAAGTACTTTAGTGGATCAATCTTTGCAATGAGTTGTACTTTATGTGTTAATAGGCAGTGCCTTATTTTAGTGGCTGCCAAGATTACTGTTAGGCAAGCTTTCTCAATAGGTGTGTAATTGAGTTCATAGCCGACTAGTGTGTGAGAGATGTAGTAAATAGCACAGTCTTTCCCTTATGCATTATGTTGTGCTAGTAGTACACCCAATGTTGTATTAGTTTCTGAAATATAGAGCAGTAGAGGTCTACTTGGATCTAGTGGAATCAACAATGGTGTATTTATGAGATAGTCCTTAAGCATCTGGAATGCTTATTGGCATCTGGTATCCCATTGAAAGAAGATGTTTTTATGTAACAGGTGTGTAAAGGGGTGACACTTATTTGCCAATTGTGCAATGAATCTTTAGATGGATTGTAGCCACCCTTATAATGTCCTTAGCTGACTGATGTTCTATAGAGATGGCATGTCCATGCTTGCTTTTACCTTTGTAGGATCGACCTCAATGCCTTTTCTTGAGACAATGTATCCTAGAAGCTTCCCCGAGGTTACTCCAAAGACACATTTCTTTGGGTTCAGTCAAACATGATATTGTTCCATTCTGTCAAATATTTGCTCTAATATTTCTAGATGACCTTCTCTTGTTAGTGATTTTGCCAGTAAGTCATCAACATAATCTTCCATTATGGTATGCATCATATCATGAAAGATTGTTGTCATTTCTCTTTGATAGGTCGCTCCTGCATTCTTTAGATCGAAAGGCATTACATTCCAACAGTATGTTCCCCATGGACATGTGAAGGTTGTCTTATGTTGATCCTCTGGTGCGATCTTTATGTGGTTGTTCCCTAAAAAGCCATCCATGAGAGAAAGAATGGCATGTCCTGTTATTAGGTCTACGATTATGTCAATGTTTGGTAGGGGGAAGTCATCTTTAGGACATGCCTTGTTTAGATCTTTGAAGTCAGTATAGATACAAATGCCCCCACTGGGTTTGCCGATAGGCACAATATTGGATATCCAATCTGCATAATCAATTGGTCTAATAAAACCAACCTCCAGGAGTTTCTTAAGTTCTACTTTGACTAGTACCACAATCTGGGGGTGCATCTTGCGAAGCTTCTGTTTGATAGGTTTGGCTCCTTCTACGACAGTGAGGTGATGCATTACTAAATTTGGATCAAGACCATGCATGTCTGCATATGACCATGCGAAGTTGATCTGATGCTTCTAGAAGAATTTGACAAACTTAGGTTGTTCCTCTAGAGTTAAAAGAGATGTTGTATGTATGTGGTGAGGAGTTTCAGGAGTCCCCATGTTGAATTCTTTTATTTCTTCAATAAGGATTGTTGATCGTTCCTTCTATGTACTAGAGGGGAGTTTGTCAAACCTTTTATCATCAGGTGTCTCAAAGAGGGTTTCACCATTGGATACGCTCTTTCTTTTTACTTTTGTGGGATCAAACAATGCCACCATGTGATTTTCACTAGAAGATCCCTTTTTTATTGTTATATTTTTGCATCTAAAAGGTTTGGCATCCGCCCCAAAGTATGTTGCGCTATTAAGTTCAATCGTGAATCCGGATTTGTGATCCCCACTTGGTATATTATCCCTTAGTTCTAAAAAGTCAATGATCGCCTCATAATTTTGGAATTGGTCAAGGCATGGGGGATTAGATTGGTTCCATTTGATGAGTTCAGGATGGATAATGGGCATTACCTCATCGATCAAGTTAAGTTCATGGGATGTGTCAGTGAGGGTTAAGACATTGTCACGGAGGTTGTCGATGGTACTCTCCCTATTAAAATTGGGTGTAAGATGTGACGTAGGGTCTGTGGAAGATGTTTCCAGTTTAGGAACCCAAGAGGTTTTAATCTATGCTTCCCCATAAATAGGGATTTCTTTGTGAGGTGGAGGAGGTGATACATCTTCCTCATTTGAAGTATTAAGATGTACTAAATCAAATTCCCACTCATGTGAGTCGGTCTCTGAGTCACTTTCTAGTATCCAATTACTATACCATACTGGGATGTCCTTTGAGTTAAACACTGCAAGAGTGATCGGTTGATGTACCCTTGTCGTTGAAATGATTGGTGCTGCAGGAAGGATTATGGGGATCGGTGAATCCGATACAGGTAGCATCGGTGTTGTTGAATCTGTTGCTTCTACTGGAATTATTGGTGTTGTCAATACTGCTAATGGTGTTGTTGATGTGGTTGTTGTTGTTAATGGAGTTGTTGATTTGATTGATGGGATGATTGGTGTTGTGGATGATATTGTTGGGATTCTCAACTATATTGGAGCAATTGGTGTGGTTTTTGGTGTGGCTGATATAATCAAAGGTGACCTCTTTATATTTGTAGTAGGTTGATACAAAGGTTTGTTGGATTTCCCTTTGAATTTGAGCTTAGGAAAGATCTCCTTTTGAAATCCTAATCATGTGTTATCTTTGGGCTTTAACTCCGATTGCAGTGGCTCATGTCATCCTTGCTTGCAAGGTCCCAAAGCACTCTAACCATCATAACCCATTCTTTGCATAATGAGAAGGCCTTTTCCATATTGATCTGTGGGAGGCTTAGCTTGTGGGATGTTTGTGGTGATAGGGTCTTTATAGATCCATTTTGCTAAGTCCTCATCTTTGGTCTCTTCTTCTTAACTCTTTCCAAGGATAAGAGATGTCAAAGTTCCCACTGGCTTGACCAATGGTGTTTGAAGTAACTGTTGAGGTTTACCATGAGTTCTAGGAGAAGTGGGTAGTTACCCAGCACAAAAGAGTTGGCTGAGATTGTACTCCCCAGGACCTTCCTTTGCCATTTTCATCTTTAGCTTTTCTTGTTTGAGTATAGTGGTGTTTGAACTGGAAAGAGAGGATGGAGTTACATATGATGTGGATGGGATAGCTTCTCTATTGTTGGGAATAGCAATCTCTAGTTGATGGTTGATATTGTTACAATATGCAAATGGATTTGCATCACCCAGGATTGTAATTTCTACACCATTATGAGGAAACTTGATACACTGGTGGTAGGTGGATGGAACGGCTTGCATGGCATGTATCCAAGGTCTTCCTAACAATAAATTATATGGCAGAGGAAGGTCCAAAACTTGACATATGATGTGCTTCACCACTAGACCCACTCAGATTGGTAACACAACTGCCCCTTTGGATGAACGCGCGGCATCATCATAAGCTTTTATGGTTATCTTTTTGTGGGGATCCACTGATTCAACTGCATACCCCAATGTTGTGACCAATTGTAGTGTACGAATATTTAGGTCTACTCTATTGTCAATCAAGACTTGCTTGATCCGATGTTGGTTGATAAATCCTTTAATATGGAGCGATGCGTTATGAGGTTGCTAGAAGGATGTATTGTCACTTTCTGAGAAAGTGAGACATGGTGATGACCTTAGATTTCAAAACATAGCTTGGATTTGATCTGTATTTAGATTTGTAGGGATTGACTCCTCTTGGAGAGCTTGATCCAAGATTGTTTTATGAGATGGGGATAGGCACAAAATCTCTAAGATGGAGATAAGTGAAGGCATCTTATCTAACTGTTCCACAAGGTTATATTGCTTTGGGATGGAAGGTGTGCCTTGTGGAGCTGCTTTAATGGTGATCTTGCTGCGATGCATAATAACATTGCAGGTAGAGTTTGGATTTTTGATGGTAATGGTTGCAATTTGTTCATTAGCATCACATAGGTGATTCACAGTGTAATTATAGGCAGCTCGTCTATAATCAATGGTATCTATGTTTTACCCTGAAGTGGAAGAACCCCTTTGATCTTGTGATGGAAGTGGATTTTTAAACATAAGATGATCATTGTTTGTTGTTTTTGGGTCGTGTCCTTCAATTTTAATCTCGCCTCGGTCAATAAGATCTTTCAATCTATGACAATTGCTTGTTTTATGCCCTTTCCCTTGATGGAATTCACAATGTTCATTGTCCCTCCACCATGAAGGTTTAACCTGAGGTTTGTAATTGGACGTCTTTGGTAGGGTCACCAAATTTGAAGAGACTAGCTGACGTAACACCATTTCAATAGGTTCCCCTAAGGGAGTGTACATTCATTTTTTGTTTATAATTTTGCTGGCGTTGTCTTGGTTCTTCTTGCAGTACATTGCATCCTTGATTTGGTGGGGGAGGAACCGTGTTGGTCTTAGGAGGGGGGTTTTGCCCTGCAAAGCAGACCACAGGTTGTGCACTTTTGATAGTTCTTGCATCTACAACCCCATCATTGACAATGTTCTTGTTTTTATTTCAGAAGTTAGGTTTATCACTATTGAATCGTGGGTGAGGCAAATCTTTGGGTTCATTGTATATTTTGATAAGCCCCTCTTTTATGAGGGCCCTTTCACATTTTAAACCCTGTGTGATCATGTCATTGAAAGACTCTGTACCTTTCATGTCTAAATGAAATTCCATTTCTTCATTCAAGTTGGAAATAAAGATTTCCACTAGTTCTCTTTCAGGTAGCTGAAGGGAACGCCTGCTAGACATTTGTCGCCATCATTGTAGGAAAGCTGAAAATAGCTCCCCTAGTTTTTACTTGGTGTTACATAGATTGGCCATGGTGATATCGCATTCAATGTTATGTGAGTAATGGGAAATAAATTTCTAGACCAGTTCTTCAAATGTCCTAATGCTGCCTATTAGTCAGGAAAACCATTGAGTGGTTGTCCCTGCCAAACTTTGGGGAAAGAGTCGCATTAGGTATGTGTCCTCATATGCCACTTCTAGGCATGCTGAATGAAATTATCTAACATGAATGCGAGGGTCTCCTTTTCCCTGATACTTTTCAAACTTAGGTGTTTCAAACCCTCATGGAAAAGGTGGCATATGTAGATTCCTATCAAAGGGATAGGGACAAATATCATTAAGTGAAAACTGGTTTGTTTTCACACCAATGTGGAGTTGTTGGGCTAAATTCTTGACTTGTTGCTACAACATGTCAATGTCATTTGGAGGAGGAGGAAGTGGGGGATTTCCTTGATGAAGTTTGTTTCTGATGTGATCTCAACCTCTTTCATCCTCATTACAACTTTGGAGTTCCGATGCTTTCCTTAGTTGTGCAATATCAAAATCAGAGGGTAGTTTGTCTCCCTCTTGGGCAAGTCTTAAAAAGTGAGCATCAGTGTTGCTCCTAAGTATTTCGTCAAAAATTAGATTAAAGAGAAGGTTGTGCTGCGCCCTTTCTATTGCTGCAGGAGTAGGAGCACTTGGATTTTCATCATTTGTGTTTCCTCCAAGGGCTTCTTGGAATTCATTGAGATTTTCCTCCTCTTCCTCTTCAATTTCTAGTTGTCTAGACCTTGATCTGGTTTGAGCCATTTTGTTTACAAGTTTTTGTTGAAGTTTGGTGAAAATGATGATGAGTTGGTGATGAAATGAGAGATTAATGTTTGGTGGAGTGTTTTGCATATGGATCTCTAGCACTAAAGGTGGATGTTACCAAAGTCCTTCTTTGAATTGATTATTGTGTTTTGTTGACAATTTTTGATATGATAAGGTTTAGAGAGGCCCAAGATGTGTTATAGACCCAACTACCTAGTAATGAGAGGATTCACTCATAGACTAGTTTTAACCTGCGTAGAAATGCCTCTTAGGATGAGTTTATCCTAGATGTAGAGACAATCTAAAAAGTGATGTGTTGTGTTTGATTTAAGCAATATCGAAAGAGAACTTAGGACAAAACCTTTTTTATGTTTCGAGAGTTGGAATGGATTGATGATATGTGAATATGAGAATGGATGAAATGTTAACTTCAATAAAAAATCTATGTTACAAATGGGACAAAGTATTCCTCTTCCCTTTCGGGGGTTGGTGGTTCTTCCCTAGCTGAGTTATATGTGATGCAAATGTCTGGAAAGAAGGCAGGATTGATTTTGCCTCCTTTTTTTTTATGATAACTCAAAGCTCTATATTAAGTAAATGCTTTGTGGTTTAAATACTCTTGATCAAACTAGTTGGATTTTCCTTGAAGATATAGACACATGTGACGGAAGAAGGTTCTATGTGAGACAAAGATTTGTCTATTAACATAGAAGAATTTCCTTCTTTTGATGAAAGCCTTTGAGCTCAATGGTCTTTTCTTCAAATTGATGTGTTGATGAATATTCTTCTTTCTCAAGATGTGAAGAATGGTCATATAGTTTGATACTTTGTTTTTGCACTTTTTTTAATCTTTGTTGGTATTTGAAAATGTTTGTGAAAATTTTGTGTTGGATGAATACTTGTTTTGGAATTGAATTTTTTATTCTTCTTTGACAAGAAAACAAAGCAAGCACACAAACACAAGAATGTTGCCTCAAAAGGTACAAATAAGTGTGCGTCTAGATCAACCTAATCTTTGGACTTTTATGACCTTTTTTTTCCAAATGTTTTTTAGTATGTTTTTCCAAAAAGATTGAAGTTGGCTCAATTTATCAGTGGCTTTGACACAAAACGAAGACACTTCAAACACACTTTATCCCTAAGGTCAAATGGCCAATTGTGATAGTTTTAGCCCAGATCTTGATATTTCTTCAACTTTGGCACTACATACCTTATGAATCCTATCGTGGGAGGTAAGGATGTGATATAATAAGTCTTGCACGAGCATAACAAATAGATGATCCCTATGATGGGGGAGTCACCACTTTTATCAGGCTACAAGTAACCTTTCAAAAAGCTATGTTTCTACTCAAGGAAATATGTATGGTTAATATGTTGGGAGCAAAACCTTCTATGCTCTTGCACTGAATTTATCATAAATATCCTTAATCAATAGAACAGGTGGGCTACTACATAAAAGTGTTTAGTAATTTTCAATGTCTTTGGACATAAGTTCATTCTGTAGTGACTCACTTAAGAGCCTTGTAACTTGTGGTGGGGCCCATTTGTCCTTTTGGCAAGTTACACTATAGGAACATTTATACCCAAGGCTACAACTTTCGCTCACACCTGATTTCTACAGTGGCTCGAAGAATTTACCGCACAAGGTCATTCCCAAGAGTGATGTGTCTCTTGGCAAGCCTCTCTTAAAAAGATAAAATTTGAGTGTTACTAACAATTTTCTCTTGCACCTAGGATCACAAAAGCCAAGGGAGAGGATAGTGTGTGTTAGAAGTAGGACCACTCGACAACTTTTGCACAAGCATGCCAAACACAAAAGACACTTGTTCTTTTTAACTCATCATCACAATATGATCTAACTATTTGGAGATGTTGCTCCAACGGTCATGGTGTTATTTTTATCCTTCAAAGGCAATATGTTGAGTAAACTAGGAAATTGAAATCTTGGTCAACTAAATAAAAAGTACATTTGTGTGAAGTAAAACGCTTTGAGTTTGAAAGAAAAGTGGCTTTTTCTTTTTATTTTGCCCAAAAACAAAGTGTGGATCGTGAATTTTAGTTTGAGTTAATGCAAGAAAATCAAAATTTGTTTTTGTTGAGTTTTAAACAACAAAATAAAGTTTGATTTCCCTAACTTGCAAGAAAATCAAAGTTTGTTGTGAGTTTTAAAGCACCAAAATCAAATGTTCGAGGTTTGATTTTTAAGCACCAAAATAAAGTGTTCAAGTTGATTTTAACTTGCAATAAAAATGAAAAAAAAAGTGAATTTCTAAAATTTTAAGAAATAAATTGGGTTAGTTCAAACCTGCACAAGAAACAAAAAGTCAGTAAAATCTGCATACATGGTGGGCGTCTACAAGCCTAAAAAAATGATTTTTCAGTTACAAGGCATTTTTTACAATGCTCTGTTACAATAGCGCTACTTTATGTGAGAACAGAAGTGCTACTTAACACAAATGCACAATAGTAAGTATAAAAGCGCTAAAATAAATTATTACACAGAGAGCAAACGGTGCTAATAATGGAACAATAGCGCTACTTCAGGGTCAATAGCGCTATACTAGAAGCAAAAGTGCTACTTTTAGGATAATAGCACTATTCGGGGAACAATAGCGCTAAAGCGTGAACAAAAGCATAGAAGCACGACACGTGTGTCAAGTAAACAGTAAAAAAAAGTTAGTATTTTATAAATAGTTGTTGATTCGTGTCAGGTTCACCAAATGATGCTCTGCAAAATGGGAGATGTTAGACAAAAACCTGTGGTGGTATAACACATATGAGAAACAACAAGAAACAAAGAACTGTTAGTGTTAATCAACCAAAGACTATTCTAAGCAAGCATACCAAGAAAGACACTAAAAACATAATAAAGCATTTGACAATGAAAGCAAATACAATAAGGCATCTCCAAATTCCTTCCACCATGCTTGTAGCTCCTCCTCCCTTGTTCCTCTCCTCTCCAAGTTCCAAATAAGTGTAGCTCTCAGTAGCTTTTTGCACTATGGATGCCTTATGGAGGTTCAAGATTGAAAGATGATTAATCTAATGCTATGCAAGTGTGAACAAAAGTTAAAATAAGAGACTATCTAATTAGCTAGTGTTGATTTTAGACCAAAAGAGTGAATATGATTGATTTATACTAAATGCTCTCTCTAAAAATGACTATAATGTAAATGCATACAAATTTTTCAGGATCTGGATTATGAAGAAATGAGCTCTATTTATAGGAAAAATGGAGCAATGGATGGTTGAGATTGAGTAATCTCAACAAGGGTCAGGATTGAATGGTTTATGATCTATGTGAGGACTTTCAACCCAATCCCAAGATGACAAGTGTCAACATGAGATGGGTTGAGAGGGGAGGGAAGAAGCATTAAATGCTTGACATGACCCGAGGGTTAACTTGAGAGGTAGGGTTAAGGTCGAGTTCAGTGAATAAATTCATTATTCAAAGAATAATGCTTTTATCCAATGGATAAACTCTTGTGCAAGAGTTAGTGAGGATAACCAGGGTCAAAGCAATAAATGCCTGAGGAGACACGTGGGTTACATGAGGGTTGAGTTAGGGGTCAAAGTCCCTAACCATGTGGGTGAGTTGAGTTAACCATTAATGGTCATGTAAGAGCTATAAGTGGTTTGGAAGACTTTAGAGGTTAGCTTGTTGTACACATAAAGCATTAAATGTTTTTCAAAGACTTTGGAGTCTTTGAGAAGTGACTCCAAGTTGCTTAGGAATGTGACAATAATTAGGGGATGGATTAGGCTAATTAGGAAGGGGTTTAGAAGAATCTAGAAGGGAGTTAGGATTGCAAGTGGGTTTGGTGGGTGAGGGAAAATAGGATTTTTATTAAAATAAAATTCATTTATTTCAACAAATAGGTGCAAGTTGCATTTTTAGGAGAATGCAAGTTGGGGGGGATTTAGTGATTTAAATAAATGTTTTATTTAATTTATTTAAAGAAGAAAGAGGATTAAATGAAATTAATAGGATTTATTCATTTAATTTATTGTGAATTTAGTTTAATGAATTAATTAAAATAAATTGAATAATTTATTTAATTAATAGAAGAATGTTTGAAGATGAATTAATTAAATGTTAATTTAATTAAATGATGGCTAGTGGGTTTTTAATCAAATAAATAGCAAATATTCATTTAATTAAACTGGACAAATTTATGTGACTACAGAATGTACTGCTTCAAAATTAGCAGCAACTATGCTAGGTTCAGTGCCGGTTTAAGCTCATACTATAACCATCCATATCATATATCAAATGAGTTACGAGATCTCATACATATATGAGTCTATTACAATATGCCATGTCGGCTTTACAAAAGATAATTACAATTAAATACAATAAACAAAAGTTTATTCCTATCGGCTGGAGTGTCGGTATGCATTATTGTCATTGTCAGTGAAGTGTCTGCCGGTGTCGGTGCTTGCCAGTGGTTTACTAGATGAATACCACAAGGTTACGAGTAGGTTGTCATGAATGACAACACCATCATTTCTCACTAGAGTGTAGAATGCCCACATGGATTAGAATCTAGAAAGAACACTCATATGATTGGAAAGTACACAGAACAAGATTTCCAACAATATAATGTTTGTAAAAAATAGAGTTCGGATGCTCAAGTGATGTCTCCTAGAGTGCAAAAAGAAATCTTTGGCTTTGACAAAAAAAAAATGCCATCAAAAAAGAAAAATCAAAAGTTCAAACCTCTAGATTTGGACAAAGCTCGAAAAAAGCTTTCCAACGATATAAGGTTTTTGAAAAAATGCCTCCGTATGACCAAGTTACAACCAAAAGAAAAAAAACAAACCCCTCTTGTAGGGCATAAAGAGGGTTAAAAAAAAAGATTTTTTTTTGACGAAAATTTTATAACGCTTTTGTAGGTACAGCCATGCGGATTTTCATGCCTCAAAAAATGTGCCAATAAAAAATCATGTCACATATGCCCCTGTCACTGAAAATAGGCAGATTATATATCAAAATTCATGAAATCGACCTCCTGAATCCAACCGCGAGGACCTTTTGATACCAAAATGTATCAAAAACTCATCTACCCCCAAAAATGTAAAAAAGCAACTGCACAAACCCCCAAATACTTAGATTTGAAGAAGAATGCCCAAAAACTCTCATGAAGAGAACAGAGGAATGCAGATCTAGAGCTCTAATACCATATTGGAGTTGAGGAAAAATCAACTCTACAACTCACAAAGATCACCTGCATGCAAACCTGTCATAGAAAGAGAGAAGCAAAAAAGCTATGGAGGCCAGAATTCAAAGATCCAGAAAAGAGGAGTCATATTGATTATGCAACAAGAATGCAATTCAATAATTACAGTTGTTATGAAAATACAAAGAGAGAATCCTTATAAAAGGATACTTGAAACCCTAAAGGTGAAAACCCTAAAGAATTATAAGATTCCTAAGTTTAGCTTTAGGATAGAGTATAATAGACTAATAATTAAATAAATAATTATTAGCTAATAAAAGATAACTCTAACAATATTTATTGGATGTCCCTCCTTAATTAAATTAAGGATTTTCAAAATAAATAAGCTAAAAATGTTAATCTATGTCAAAAGTAAGCTGAAATATATGACTTAAAAATACTATGTATTGGCTTTAATGAAACCATACCCCTATTTTTAGGGTGGCTGAATAGAAATTTTAATATATTAAGTAGGGAAAGGGCCCTATTCCCAAGCTAATAACAACTAAAAGACCATAAAAACCACTAGTGAGTCAAATAGGCCTCCCACAAAATCCAAATGACATACTTACAATTTGAACAGTATCAAACTTATAACTAATAAAGAGGATCTTAGAACTAATTAATATCAAAAGTGGCATGTAGGACAATATCATCAAAACTTAGAACTAATAAAGAAGATCTTAGAACTAATTAATATCAAAAGTGGCATATAGGACAATATCATCAGCTTCATTTATAAGAACTAGAATAGAAATAACAAAAGAAAGAAACATCCCTTGCAAAACAAAAGTTATTTTATCAGATTCCATTTATCAATTGTATTCTTAATTAACTTTTTGTTGCATTTGGTCTTTTACTTCTTATTGACTCCTATTTCCTTACTTTGCATCTTTACATGCTTCTTTATTTTTGAACTCCTTCAAATTATGCTCATGATTGCTTTGTGCATTATGTCATCTATTATTGCAATTATACATATCAAAACCTATTCAATATTTTTGAATTTCTCTTTATTAGTCTTCTCTACTCTATCTTCTATCTTTGCCACATGATATTATTGTAGACAATTATTTATGTCCACTTAATTAAATGAATTTTATTTGTTTAATTATCATTTAACCAACCATTAATTAAATTGAGATTTAATTAATGTATCCTTTCTTCTATTCAACTATTAATCAAATCTAATATTTGATTAATTAACCTTTCTTCTCTTAATTGAATAAATCCTATTTATTTGATTCAATCCTCTTTCCACATTTAATTAAATTGACATTTAATTAAACCCATCTTTTAAAATAAATCAATATTTATTTATAAATTACCCTCCCACTTGTGGTTCCCTATAAATGTAAGTTGCACCCATTAACTGAAATAAATTATTTTATTTTAATTAAAAATCCTAATTTATCCCACGTGCATCCTAATCATTCTTCTAGAACCTCCTAAATCCCACTTAATTAAAACAAATCATATCCTAAACATTGTCACTTATCAAACCCCCAAAGTCTTCAATAATTATTAAAGGCTCTTACATAATGATAACTCAATGATGAATGGATAGTACCAAACTGGTACTGAGAGGGGGGGGTGAATCAGTACAGACAAAAACACAATCCTAAACCGGTTTGTCAGCAGACACTGTGCTTTGACAGATAAATAGTAACACCGGTCTTAAACAGAGTACAAACGGCAAAACCCAGAATAACTAAGACAAGCATAAACCGGTTGATACTTATATTTTCATACAATCTAATACTTCATTTCCATTTCACCCTAGTGCATGAATAGGTAGTCTATCATCAAAGATATATAAACGGCTAGATTAACATGATTTACCTTCAGACACAAATCACTTAAACCATCACATGAATAACACCACACATGACACAGATTTTTCACATGGAAACCCAACTGGGAAAAACCACGATGGGGATGAATACCCACAAGCTGTGTTTGAACTCTTTAGAAGTCTGCTCTGTTAGGAGCCTTGTTCGGTTAAAGACTGATACAATAGGTTCTATTAGGAACCGATCTTGCTAGGGACCACCTAGTTAAGGGATGGCTAGAATACCTGGTTAAGGGTTAAACCCTGTTAAAGGTTACCTTGTTAGAGGATTTCAAGAAATCAATGGTTTTGAGTCACCATGTTAAAGGATTTACAGTAAGCCAGTTAAAGCTACCCTATTAAGGGATTTCCCAACTCTTGAAGTGGTTAGAGATCAACAGGTATTTCAATGATCTGGTAACAACACTCAATGCCAATGCAGATCTGCTTTAGCTCCTCTTCACCTACTGCACTTACACTCTGCAAGTATCACTTCTCTCTTTTGGTCTGGCAAGAACCACTTATCTCTTCACTTGGATACTCACACACAACTTTTGCCAACAACCTCAAAAAGAAACACAACATCGACCTTATAGGAAACAGATAGGTCGGTAGCATAAACCCTAAACCCTAAACCTGTTAGGTTGAGTAATTCAAATGGTTCAATCCTGAACATTGAGCACATTGCATTAAATGCAATAGTCTTGAACCAATTTCAAGATGTTCTCCATCATTCATTTTCCACCGATTTCATGGCAATTGATAACCCATCATGCATTATCACCATTTATAGACTTTGCACATTCCTGAGGTAGATAGGGACAATCTCCTTCATGCAAGATCCTTCACATGCACAAGGCTATCGTGGCAACATGATCTGTTCTTCGTTACAATGCTAACTCATGACACAAAGTCATCGATTGAGTCACACAGGCTTGAGGCACATCAACCGGAAACCCTGAAGTTGAGACTACCAACCAGTAGTCATACAAAGTTACCATGTACCAGTTCCCATAACCACATGCCGATTCACCTTGAACAAGCACACCGCTTCACTTGGGCACATATATCGGTTCACAATGTTATATCAGTTCTCACATATACCGGTTCTTGGTAACATACTGGTTCTCTCTTCTTCAACATATTGACATCAATGACAACATACAATGTCATCATGTCCTCATACTAGTTCACATAATGCCAACATATAAGCCATTAAGGGTTTTCTCCCTTCAAACAAGTTAACCTCCGAAGTCTTCAAAAAGCATTTATTGCTCTTACAAGATTTTACTGTTAGACAGTGCAAATAAATGGAAGACAACTAAGAGCAGGGGGGGTGAATCAGTTGTCATAGATTATCAAAACTATTAGCAATTTAAACTTTAATAATGGAACCCAAAACATTAATACCAGAATAGAAGTTAAACCAATTAAGCATAAACAATAATAATAGAATAAATACCATCCACATGACACCAAGATTTATACATGGAAAACTCGGTAAAGGGAAAAACCATGATGGGAAACCTACCCACAGTCAGATAATACTTCTGCAGTAAGTATGTGAATTACATTTGAGGGGTTTGCACTTGTAGGAAGGCCAACAACCTAGAGCACACTTCTCATCACAAAAGGAGCCTCACTGACTACATACAAATCCAGACTACAATCCGGAGGTGTTGAACTACAAAAGATAGCATCTCCTATACCTAAGTACAGTTTCAACTAAGATCACTACCGGAGGACTAAATCCTCTTACATACACCCAATTAGATCTCCAATGATCAACCAAATCCTCTTCCTGAATGATATTACATTATTCATACATTACATTCCTT
Source organism: Cryptomeria japonica (assembly GCF_030272615.1). Lineage (NCBI taxonomy): Eukaryota > Viridiplantae > Streptophyta > Pinopsida > Cupressales > Cupressaceae > Cryptomeria > Cryptomeria japonica. The sequence continues at coordinate 679,243,472 of NC_081409.1, read as the reverse complement.
GACCATTACCTCTAACCATAACCATGATGATCTACAATGAGATCTTACATCTATATATACAAACCCTCGACCATAAACAATTAGGTCAATCACTAGATAATAAACCAATTACATAATTACAAACCATGTCAGCCTTAGACCAAATAAATAATATCCAACACTCAAGATATCCTAGAAATACATCGAGACGTCCAATCCACACATTACATTAAAGTCGGTCCATAAACTAGATCAACCAGGACCCAGTATAGGTCCATACTCTACAACAATGATCTCCATCTGCCAAGTCATGAACATGATCACCAACAACATCCTGAAACTCTACTAGAAGTTGCACCAACACCACTTATGCATTTCATCAAATATAGCTTTGTCGGTGAAAACCTCACCGGAACTAGAAGCCAAGCTTCCAAGAAAACAAGATAGCATCCAATCACCAGACCAAAACCAGCTGACCAAATATAAGCACGAGTATCATGAGCAAGCCAATTCCATCACCAAACTATACCAAAGCCTACTAGAGCATGTTGGATCCAAATCAACCAGAAACCACTCAACATACCGGGACTAGAAGGGTGTCGGTAAAGCATCCAAATAGCTAGTGTTGGCATCAATGACAAAACATCAATGCAACACATAATCAATTCCACCAAATGGACAACAATCTCCCCCTTTGGTATTGATGGCAACACTAGATGTAAAAAATATCTAAGTACCAAGAAATGCCAAACAAGTCTCCCCCAATGGAAGAAAGCCAACAATCTCCCACATACAACTCTGAATGTCAATATCTCTCCCTTTACTCTTTTTATTCATATTTCTACCCCTTTGACTTTTCCTTTTCCTTCCTTTGTCTTTTTCATATCAATATCTCTCCCCCGTTGACATCAATGCTAGAAATCTGACAAAAATATCAAAGAAAAAACATAAACTACTGAATCACAAAGCTGACTACTCCCCCTGAGTAGTAGCATCCCACATCAGTGACGAAATGAATAGTATCTCTGATAATGCATGTTAGACTGATGCCAAACCACATCAATCAAGTCTCTACCAGAGAGGGCAAAAACTCCCAAGTTGTCTCTTAGGTACTCAAATGATTCCTTGGGCAAAGGTTTAGTGAAAATATATGCAATCTTCTCTTTAGTGTTCACATAAACCAGCCTAACTTCATTTGCTTCCACCTTTTCCTTCAAAAAGTTATACTTGATAGATATGTTCTTTGTTTTAGAATGAAATACCGGATTCTTTGATATATCAATAGCAGCAGAGTTATCATAGTGAATAACTATCGATGCATCACAATCCACCTTTATATCCTTCAACATTTGTTTCATCCATAATACTTGTGTACAGTTAGTAGCAGCAACAACATACTCAGCTTCAATAGTAGATAAAGAAGTACATGATTGTTTCTTGTTGATCCATGAAACCAACTTCTTTCCAAGAAAGAAAGCTCCACCAGAAGTTCTTTTCTAGTCATCAACATCTCTAGCCCAATCAACATCTTTATATGCACATAAAGTAAAGTTAGAATCCTTAGGGTACCACAAGCCATATTTTGATGTACCTTGCAAGTATCTAAAAATCTTTTTCACTGCAATCTCATGATTTTCTCTAGAATCACTCTAAAATTTTGAAACAATACAAACAACATTTATAGTCTAAGTCAAATGAAGTAGACCTCCAATCATAGAATTGTATCTTGTAGGATTTATCTGTGCAGAAACATTTTTTGTTGTCAATTTCTCACTTGTAACAATAGGAGTACTTACCAGTTTAGAATCTCTCATACCAAATTTCTTCAACAATTCCTTAGCATATTTAGTTTGACAAATGAAAATTCCTTTGTCAGTCTGAGTAATCTGCAAACCTAAGAAAAATTTCATTTCACCAATCATAGACATCTCAAATTCTTTCTCCATATTCTTAGAAAATTCAATGCATAATTTATCTTCACCTCCAAAAATAATGTGATCAACAAATACTTCAATAATTAGTATATCATCATTAGTGATCTTATAATATAAATTATTGTCAACACTACCCTTAGTAAAAGAAAGCTTCAAAAGATATTTTTTCTAACCTTGCATACCAAGCTCTAGGTGCTTGTTTCAATCCATATAAATATTTCCTTAACCTACAAACCATATTTATATCATCTGATAGTGAAAAACATTAGGTTTCTCAATATAAACTTCCTCATCAAGATCCCCATTAAAAAATGCACATTTAACATCCATTTGATAAACCTTGTAGTTTTTATAAGCAGCATAGGTAAGAAATAATCTTACAACTTCAATCCTAGCTACAGGTGCAAAAGTTTCTCCATAATCAATTCCTTCCTTTTGAGAATATCCTTTACAAACCAATCTAGCCTTATTCCTTATAAATTTACCATCCTCATTCAATTTATTCCTAAAAACCCATTTAGTTCCATTAACTTTTTTATTTTTAGGCTAGGGAACCAAGGTCCATGTGTTATTTTTCTCAATCCGATCTAGTTCTTCTTCCATAGCTTTCAACGAATATTCATCTTTACATGCCTCAACTATTGATACCAGTTTAACTTGTGAAATTAAACACACCTCATTAGTTTCTAGTCTTCTTCTTGTCATCACTCTATTTCTCTTATCCCCATTGATTTAATCTTTTGAATGATTCAATCTCACATACCTAGGAGTCTTCTGACTTTCCGTTCCTCTTCCCTGTTCTTCAGTTACTGTATAATTCTCTGATACTGCCAGAGTAATTGGTTCAACACTTTGTTCTGGTAAAGGTGTTACCAGTTCAGATATAATTATTTCCACTGTTGATTCCTTCTCATAAACTCTTATTTGACTTCTTTCTAGCTCATCTACTTTGACATTAGCACTCTCCATAATTCTTTGCAATCTTTTGTTATAACATCTATACACTTTGCTTTCATTAGAATAACCAAGAAATATGCCTTCATCACATCTAGGATAAATTTCCCAATGATATCATCTCTCCTGATATAACATTTACTACCAAAAATTCTAAAATACTTAACTATAGGTGTATTGCCAAACCATAATTCATAAGGTGTCTTACTGGTTTCCCCTTTGATATGTACTATGTTGAATGTATAAACCATTGTGCTTACTGCTTCTCTCCAATAGATATGAGGTAGACTATCTTCCATCATAATTATTCTAGCAGCATCCAAGATAGTTATGTTCTTCCTTTCCACAACTCCATCCTACTGAGGTGTCTGGGGAGCAGAAAATTGTCTTCTTATACCATGCTTCTCACAAAAGTTATTAAACTCACTGGATGTGAATTCTCCACCATGATCTAACCTCAAACATTTAATCTTCAATCCTGTCTCAATTTCCACTTTAGCCTTAAAGATTTTAAATTTTTTAAATGCTTCAGATTTATCCTTTAGAAAAGTAACCCAAATCATTCTAGAATAATCATCAATGATTAGCATGAAATATCTATCATCTTGAAAACTTTTAACTCTAGTAGGCCCACACAAATCAATATGAATAAGATTGAGAACATCATTTGATTGGTCTTGTATACTCCTAAAAGAGGTTCTGACCTATTTACCCATTTGACATTCTTTACATACCAAATTATAGGGCTTCATAATCTTAGGTATATCCCTAACTACCTTAGTTGAACTTATCTTCACAATGCAATCAAAATTCACTTGACAACCCTTTTATGCCATAGCCAACTCTCATCAATCTGTGTAATCAAACACGTTTTCTCATCGAAGATCAAATTAAATTATTACCTTTTGTCTGTGTACCGGTTGCAATCTCCAAACTAGATCTGTTAATGATTTTGCATTTTCCTTCCTTGAACTACAATTGAAATCCCTTATCTACCAGTTTTCCTACACTCAAAAGATTATGCCTCAAACCTTAAACATAATAAACATTGTCAGTATTGTTCTTACCATCCAATGATATAGTTCCTTTTCCTATGATCACACATGCTTTGTCATCTCCAAATCTAACTAGACCGCCATCAAATTCTTGCAAAGATAGAAACTTCCTTTTTATCTCAAGTCATATGATGTGAACAACCACTATCAATTACCCATTCATCCTTGTCTTCAATTTTAGCAGCAAGTGCCTTCTCTTTAGGTACATTCTCTTCCAATGTTAGATCATCTTCTTTGATAGCCAGGAACACCCATTCCTTCCCATTGCTGGAACCACTAGCAGAATGTTTTGTCAGTTCATCATCAGATTCAGCAATGCCTTCCTCATCCACTATGTAGCATTATTTGTCTCTATTTTTCTTGTACTTATACTTGTTCTGATATACAGGGTTAGGCTTAAATGATCTTCTAACTCTTTCTTCAAATCTTGAATTCCTTTCGGGACATCTAGATGCAAAATGACCATTCTTATTACATGCAAAATATTTAAAAGGCGCTTTTCCTTCATACTTACTTCGTGTCGGTCCTTTAGGTACTCTTCTAGAAAATAGTGCTTCAAGTTTCTAAAACTCATCATCTTCTCTCTTCATATCTTCTAATTCCTTTGTATACAAATCTTTCCAATCTTTCTTACTAGTTGTAGATGTAGATGCATGAAAAACAAGTTCAAACTTCATAGCTCCAGAAGGTCCAAATTCTTCAAGCTCAAAAGCAGATAGTTTCCCAACCAAAGTATCTATGTTGATAGATGTATTAGCCATTGTTCTCAACTCATTAATAGAAGTAGACTTCATTTTGTAAGCTGGTGGTAGGGATCTCAGGACTTTAGAAACAATTTCATCTTCGCTTAGAGTTCTACCATAATATTGAATTCTCATAACAATCTCATTTACTCTTTCCATGAATGCAGTAATCCTTTCATCTTCTTCCATCTTCAAGTTTTCACATCTCACCCAGTAACCATCAAGTTTACCAATCTTCACTATAGGGTCACCTTCATTAAGAGTTTCCATCTTATCCCATATAGCCTTTCTAGATGATTTGTCAGTTAATCCTATTATTTGTTGATTGGAAAGTGCACACAAGAAGGCTTCTCTTTCTCTACAATCATTCTCAAGCTCCTTGTCCAGGTTTGCTAAAGGAGGTTTGTCAAATCCTAGATTATAGGGTGTGACACCATTCTATGTGATTTCCCAAATCTCCTTGCCAAGACATCTTGGATGAGTATCCATCTGAATCTTCCATACTATGTAATTTGTTCCATCAAGCCTCTGAATATCCCTTTGAAAGATAGCTCTAGAAGAACTGGATGAACTTGAACTGTTGGTTGCCATAGGATCTTCCTCAAATGGTTAAGCTCTCTACAGAGAGGACCAAAGCTCTAATACCAATTGTTAGACAGTTCAAATAACCAGAAGACAACTGAGAGAGGGGGGGTGAATCAGTTGTCACAGATTACCAGAAATATTAGCAATTTATACTTTAATACCGAAACCCAAAACATTAATACCGAAATAGCAATTAAATAGATTTAGCATAAACAATAATCACAGAATAAATACCATCCACATGACACCAATGTTTATACATGGAAAACCCGATAAAGGGAAAAACCACGCTGGGAAGCCTACCCACAGTCAGAAAATACTTCTGTAGTAAGTATGTGAATTACAATTGAGGGGCCTGCACTTGCAGGAAGGCCAACAACCTAGAGCACACTATTCATCACAAAAGGAGCCTCATTGACTACATAGAATTCTAGACTACAATCCAGAGAAGTATTGAACTGCAAAAGATAGCATCTCATATGCTTGAGTACAGTTCCGGTTAAACTCAATATCGGAGGACTAAATCCTCTTACATACACCCAATTAGATCTCCAATGATCAACCAAATCCTCTTCCTAAATGATATTACATTATTCACATATTACATTCCTTGACCATGACCTCTAACCATAAACATGATGATCTACAATGAGATCTTACATCTATATATACAAACCCTCGACCATAAACAATTAGGTCAGCCACCAGATAATAAACCATTTAAATAATTACAAACCATGTCAGCCTTAGACCAAAAAAATAATATCCAACACACAAGATATCTCGAAAATACATCAAGAGGTCAAATCCACATGTTACATTAAACCTGATCCATAACCTAGATCAACCAACACCCAATATAGGTCCATACTCTACATCAATGATCTCCATCCTCCAAGTCTCAAACATGATCACCAACATCATCCTGAAACTCCACCAGAAGCTGCACCAACACCACTTATGCATTTTATCAAAGATCTTCATCAAAAGCTCTGCCAATAAAACCCTCACCGGAACCAAAATCCAAGCTTCCAAGAAAACAAGATAGCATCCGATCACCAAACGAAAACTGACTGACCAAATATGATCACGAGTTTCATGAAAAAGCCAATTCCATCACCAAACTATACCAAATTCTATCAGATCATGTCGAATCCAAATCAACCAGAAACCACTCAACCAACTGGGACTAGACGGGTGTCAGTAAAGCATCCAAACAACTAGTGTTGGCATCAATGACAGAACATCAATGCAACACATAATCAATTCCACCAAATGGCCAACATTTACTTCTCAACACACAAACCTTTGCACAAGAGTTTGTCCATTGGACAAAGTCTTTATCCTTGGATAATAGATTTATCCAATAACCTTGCCCACATGGGATTGACCACCATGTCTACTCAAACATTTAACGCTTCTTCCCTCTTCTCTCAAGCAATCTCATGGTGACACTTGTCAACATGGGATTCTATTGAAAATATCACATGAATTGAAAATCATTCAATCCTAGCCCTTCTTAAGCTAATTAAATCTTGGCCATCCAATTGACCATTTCTTCTATAAATAGCTCCCATTTCTACATAATCTAGATCCCAAATTATTGCATCCTAGTTTTATGCATCTAGGTTATCAATAATTTGCATTTGCCTCTCTCATAAGCTTAAGAATTTTAGATATCAATAGCATTATCATAGCATTTGGTCTTAGAATAATCATGTTTAGCATAACATAGCATATCATGTTAGTAGTATATCATCTTAATATCATCTTTATGCTAGCTTAAATATCATCCTAATCTCATCATCTTGCACCATATAATAACTAGTTTCATATCAATATCATGCTAAGATCTTAGTTGCACTTGCATTTAGATCTTTTATCATTTGTATCCCTCATTCTTTAGGTAGTCATGATAGAGATCAAATGGTCATCCAAGCTGAGAGCCACCTTGATTTGAAGGATTTTTGGAGACAAAGAACAATGGAACAATCTTAGGAGATGGATGATTAGCTTGTTTTGTTATTTAGATCTTTGTTTTGTTATGTTTCATTAGTATACTTGATTTTCTATTCTATTGATTGGCTAACCCTCATTTCATGTATACATTTTTGGCACCCACTGTGGGGCAACCCACTCATTCTAACAAATTTTCTGAAGGTTCACACCTTGATAATACAAAGAAATTTTTTAACACATATAACATTTCCTATGGAGCATGGATACCTTCAGCTAGCACATACAAACTTTCTTTTAGCGCATATAGTCTCTATTCTAGCACATTTAGTAGTTCTTTTGGCACATATAATCTCTATTTTGGCACATATAATCTCTTTTCTAATGCATATAGTCTTTAATTTGATGCATATAATCTTTGTCTAAGCGCATACAAATTTCCTTTTGGCACATACAGTCTCTATTTTAGCGCATTTGACACAGAGAGAAGGAAAAACTTGTAATCAGTTGGAAAATTAGGCTTGTAAAGCCCACCATTATTTTGGATTTTAGGCTAATTAGTTTTGTGCAGGTTCTAACAATGTTTTGGGGGTTCAAAAGGAGTTAAATTAGTTCTTTCTTTCTTACTTTCTTTCAAAGTAAATATAAAAATAACATTTTTCTTTTTTTGCAAAAGGTAAAAAGAACCTCATCTTCATTTGGTGCTTAAAAGGAATCGAGACTCTCTTTTGGTTGTTGAAAGGAACTACATTTTTTCTTTCTTGCAAGGATAAAAATAACAAATCAAACTTTTGTTTTTGCAAGGATAGTTCACATTTTGTTTGGGCTCTTGAAAAGACCAAGACAAACTTTAAATTTTGTAAAAAGGTAAAAAGAATTCACCTCTTTTTCTTGCAAACGTAAACGGAGCTTCATAGTCATTTTGGTGCTTAAAAGGAATTAAAACTCTCTTTTGGTGCTTAAAGGAACAACATTTTTTCTTTCTTACAAGGATAAAAAGAACAAATCAAAACTTCCATTTTGCAAGTTAGGTTCACACTTCCTTTTGGTGCTCTCTAAAATAAACAAAGACAATCTTTCATTTTGCAAGGGATAAAAGGAACAACCAATATCTCTCTGTGCAAGTTAAAAAGAACAAACCACATTGTCATTAGCAAAGCGATTTTATTTTGTTGACCAGGTTTGTTTTCAAAGTAAAAAACAATTTTTATGTGGGACTAAAATGAACACCATGTTTGTTGGAGAAACATCTCCAAATAGAATTTAGATAATCATTGCAATGAAGGATTAAAAAGAACAAGTTGTAAGCCATGTCTCGAAAGTGATAGGCATATAATCTCCCCTTAATTGGGTGATCAAAAATTAAAACTCACTATTTGAATGCTTTAATTCAATTCTTGCAATAAGATAAAACCTTTAGCAGGTTTGCCCTCCCAAGAAGCCCATAAGGCTCATGAGAGGGGAACGACCTAAGTGGGGAATGACTTAAAGCCAAGTTTACCAGCCCACTATAATCAAATGTGGATGGAGATGAAAATTTCATCCAATGATAGTGTGCATTGATAGCCTTCCCCCAGTATCCTTGAGATATGAAAAGCCTTTGTTTTAAAGGTTGGGAAGCCTCTTGAAGAAATTTATCTTTCGTTGTGTTGAACGAAACCCTTATCACAAGCCTTAGAATTAGAAGCTTCACTGAGTCAGTAACCAGACATTTATAATAGATCATAGTGCAAGGGTGGGGAAGAATCCACCCCCAGGACACTCACCATACATCTCCCAAGAAAACGATCCAATTGAGGAGTAATCCTTTTTGGTTCAACTTCTAGAAAAAGGCAAAAAAATGGGCACATCCTAGGGTTTGACAGGGTTGTTTGAGCTGACGGAGTATCGAGATGTGGGCTATGATATTATTTATGACCCTTGAATAAAGAGTCTTCTTCATGTGTTTTTCTTGTATCAAACTAGTGAAAACATTGGGGATTTGAAAATATCCTCAAAAGAACATACACTTCATGTTAGATTAAGACCAAAACTTCTATTTTTTTCATGAGTCTTTGTGTGTTCATATCAGATATCAAACAAACATCTTGCAAAAATTTCAACAAAGTCAAGAATCACTTTACAAATTACGGAAATCGGGTTTCTTCCAACAAAATTAGAGAAATATCAACTAGTGATCCAAGTTGCACATTTTAACCAATATCAACATCAAAATACTTAGTGTAGATATTCAAGTTAGTCAAATCAATCTCATTCCCAAAATTGAGATACATCATCCTACACCAGGGAGCTTTATTATATCATTTGATGCACTTAGTCACATCAGTAGAGGGCACATTGAACCCTATATTTGACTCAGTAGGCTTGAGTATCCAAACAAGGTATTTTATCAAATCAACCTATCAACAACATCAACTTTGATCACTTGTATACCACTTCTCAAACTTTAAGAAGGAAGAATCTTCGTCAAAAGACCAAGTTGAAAAGGAGACAACCTAGTCAAAAGGCACTCATAAAGAGAAGGAAGTTTCTCTATATAAACTGTGAACTCTTCCTAAAACATCGCACTTTCTTGCACCACTTTCACATCTATCTACACGATAAAGGAACTGAGTTTGATGAGGAAACCTTACAAGCATGTGCCTTTGAACAAAATCCAGCATTCTCTCAATGCCTCAACAAAGGAGGAAAGATCAACTTAGCTTATCTACCCGAAGATCCAATCACTTATTGAATCAAATCAATAACATGCCAGTTTTTACACAATCCCATAAAAACAGCGAGTGGGACACACAACCTATATCAAACATGGGACATAGAGAAACTAACACTTGGAAAAGGTACATAAATATATATGAGGAAGATATAATGGATGACATTATCAAAGAGGACAACAAGACCCTAGCCTACAAAAAATCCTAGAGAAACTCATCGAAACAGGCAAACAAAAATACTTCCTCCTGCTATGTAGAAAAGGTGTTAAGATTCCTAAGGATTTTGGCATGGATCAACCGAAGCAAATTGGGCATGTAAAAAGGAAAAAATCAAGAACATACACCTATAACACCGACCATGACAATACAAACGATAATGACAACACCAATGACCAAGATAATACTAATGATCAATATAACACCACAATCATGATACCAACAATGAAAACAATCCCCTTACTACACTTACACAACAATTACAAGCACTTCAATAACAAATGTGAGACATGCAACAAGGGATAATAAGATACTCTTTAGAGGATATTTGTCCCTATCCATTTGATAGAAGTTTAAATATGGTGCCATTCCTACCAAACTCCAAAATACCAAATTATGGCAAATACAATGGTAAAAGTGATCCCCATGATCATGTAAGGGAATTTTGCATGATGAGCTTGGAGTTTTCCCACAGTGACACCTACATGATGAGGTTATTTCTAGGAATCCTAGGAGGACAAATGCTAGAATGGTTTTCAAAACTCACACCTCCCATTAGATCATTTGAAGAGTTGGTAAACAAGTTTGTTTCAAAATACTCTTATAACATTCAACATGAGGTCACCATTCTTGACCTTTGCAATACAAAACAAAAGAACAATGAACCATTCATGATTTCTTACAGAGATGGAGATGATTGGTCTCTAGATATCCCAAGACTGTACCTGAAAAAGAGAAAATGGAAATCATTGTAGGAAATCTAAATGACGAGATGAGTTATCAACTTAAACTACAATATCTACCTAGTTTTCAAAAGTTGATTGACAATGGCATCCAAATAGAAGAGGCGTTAATAAAAAAAGGGAGTTTTGAAATTTTCCATAGAAGGTGCTAGTTCATCAAACAAAAAGTATAACAACAACAATGCAGACAAATCCAAATTTTAGACAAGGAACAAAAATATTGTTAATGATGGGGTAGTTGATGCTAACATTATTAAAATAAAGCAACTAGTGTTAAACTTATTAGGTACTACCCCACCAAACAACAATCAAGGAAACACCCATCAAGGAAAAAACTATCAAGGAAACAAAAATCAAGGAAACAACTACCAAAGGAACAACAATCAAGGGATCAACAATAACACAAAACCTTCACCATATTGAAGGAAGTTCATACCTTTGGGACAATCTCTTGAATCAACATTTCAAGAATTATTGGCAAATGAACTCATTACATTTCCAAACACAAGGGATTTTCAACCACAAGTCAAACCCTCATGGTGGAATGACACACACTATTGAAAGTATCATAGAAACAAAGGGCATCACACAAATGATTGCCTAAGGCTGAGAAACTTGGTCCAAGATTTACTAGACAAGGGTGACATAATGGTAGACGAACATAAAACCAACAATGATCATGGAGAATTCAAGAATCCCCTCCCCAATTATGACAAGGAGCATAAAACAACAAAGGGAGGACAAATAAACCATATTTATGACAATACCATCAATCACATATCAGTATGTGATAATCAAGTGAATGTAATCAAGATCAAAGACAAACAAGAACATGTCTAGGTAAATGTAAGTACGAGAGACCAATCTAAATATGTGTTGAAAGGGAGTACCTCCAAAACAATAACACCTCCTAGAAATCAATACAATTTGGTAGATCAACTACAAAAAACACCGGCCTAGATATCGATACTAGAGCTACTCAAAATTTCACTGGTACACAAGGATATCTTAGAGAGATCTCTTGTCGATGCTAGATTTCCAAACGAACTGGACATTAATCGATTCCAAGCAATGGTGGGACATTTGACCGCACCTCATAACCTATCATTCTTAGAACATGATGACTTCTCTTTTAATCATCCACAAAACACCCCACTCCATATCAAAGTTTTGGTCCATAAACATTGTATAAAATGTGTATTAATAGATGGAGGAGCTAGTCTAAATATATGTTCTATAAAAATTAACCATGCATTGGGCTTCTCAAAAAAAGATATTGATCCTAGAAAGAAGATAACTATTAAAGCATATGATGATGAAGAAAGAGAAACAAAAGGATTGGTGTTGTTTCCAATTCAAGTGGGACCAATTCAGAAGGATACCATGTGTCAATTCTTGGATATAGACATGTCTTATAACATACTCTTGGGTCATCCTTGGATTCCTAAGATGCAAGCAGTACCATCAACATATCACTAATGTCTCAAGTTTCCATACAATGGGAAAGAAATATCAATGTCAGTAGACACAAATCCTTTTCGGTATTGTAAAAATATGAAAGTAGCTCGGAATGTCCTAGTACCACATAACACGGAAGCTCTTGCTTCCACATCATCAAGAAATCTAGATCAACTCAAGTCTTTATCCATAGATGTTGGAAAGAAGATACAAACGAAAGACAAAGGCATGGGGGAATACTATTTTGAATCCTTATGTCTATCATAGTCACCTATATCACCAAGGTCTCATGGGAAACCTTAACATCAAGGCAAAAATCTTCACAACCCATCAAAATGTTTGATGGTCCATTTATCCAAGCAAAAACACTAGCAGATGAAATAGAGGATAAGGATGTCCTGAATTGGTCATACAAAGATGAAGAATAAATGAGAGAAGTGATCATTGATATCACAATCCCGACAGAACAATATGGTAATGGATTTAGGATCATGCAACAGATGTGATACAAGGGAAAAGGGTCCTATTGGCAAGCATTAGGAAGCTATCACAAAACCGATTCAACCTCATTTACAACAGACCAAGGACAAATAAGGCCTAGTCTATAGACCACATAATCAACCATAGGATCAACAACAACATCATCAACCAAACAAAAAATCAACATGACAACAACAATCATCACATGAATTGATACAACAAGAAGAAACAGAAGAAGTGGTCCACAAAAAAGAGGAAGAAGAATATGAATGCCAACAAGAAGAGGCTATCAAAATGGAGGAGGCCACTTAGAATCTATATAAACAGATCCACAAGATACAAGCTAGTTCTGAGACCGACTCACATGAGTGGGAATGGGATTTATCTGATGAAATATCTTGTGATGAGAAAGAGATCATTATCATCCAAAGATATATGATAATACCCTATGAGGGACAAAGCTCAGGAGCTAGACTATTTGAATTTGGATCACAACATATCGATGACTCTAGTGTGGAAGATCAAGTTCAGAGCAAGATACATTCTGAGGAGGGTATCATCATAGACCTTGACTTCACTATTGCCAACTTTGATAGTGTATCCATCATGACCCACACTTCTATAGACCTTAACCCGCCAGACAATCCCTTACCATTAATATATCCTAAACGCATTGATTGGGAACAAATAAAGCCACTCAATATCCCTATCTTTTAAGATGATGAAGCCATTGTTCATTACCTTTATTTAGTAAACCCATAAACATGTTCCACCAATGAATCTCATAACGACATTCTCAATTAGGAATGTGCCAAGTCTCTTAGTTGCAAAATGAATAAGAATAAAAAATTGATCTAATGCTGAAAACCATTCAATGGCAGTGTTAGACCATAAAAAATGTAAAAACAAATGATGTATCCAATGGTGAAAACCTCTTTGAGGTGCCAAAGGATGAGAGACTTGACACTCTTCTTGAACATTATCAAGAGAGATCCTCAATTTTGATTGAACCAACTCAATCAATCAACATCGACACTGAAGCAACAACAAAAACCATATGCCTAGAAGAGTCATTGATAGAATAAGAACAACCTGATTTCACCAATTTCTTCAAAGGGAAGAAAATCAATTTTTCTTGGTCCTATGCAAATATGCCAAGGGTAGATCCAGATTTGATAATGCATCATTTATCTATAGCTCCACGAGCTAATCCAATCAAGCAGAAACTAAGAAAAATGAACCCACATGTCGAACTCTTGGTTAAAGCAAAACTAAGGAAGCTACTTGATGTAGGATTCATCTGACCCATAGATTATGTGGAATGGATCTCTAACATTGTACTTGTATCCTAACCAGATAAAAGCATCAAAATTTTTATAGATTTCAGGGACCTCAACAAGGCTTGTCTAAAGGATGACTTTCCTTTACCCATCATCGACACAATTGTAGATCTAACAGCATGACATGCTATGCTATCACTCATAGATAGTTTCTTAGGATACAATCAAATCAAAATAGCACTAGAAGACCAAGATAAAATAGCATTTACATGTCCATGGGGTACAAACTATTGGAATGTCATGCCTTTCAGCTTGAAAATTACAGGAGCAACTTATCAATGAGCAATGACCACAATCTTTCATGACATGAATGCACACATTCATGGAGGACTATGTAGATGAACTACTAGCCAAATCATTTACATGAGAAGAACATCTAGAAATTTTAGACAAAATCTTTTAGCGGCTAGAGAAATTTAATGTCTGATTAAATCCTAAAATATGTGTTTTTAGTGTAACATCCGACAAACTCTTAAGATACATAGTATCAGAAAAAGGAATCAAAGTGGAACCCGCAAAGGTACAAGCAATCATGGAGATGCCATCTCCTAGAAATATCAGTCAGTTAAGATCTCTACTAGGACGACTACAATCCATCAGAGGATTCATTGCTCAACTAGCTAACAAGTGCCTTCCGTTCACTCATCTACTCCACAAGAATGTTCCTTTTAGATGGGAAGATCGATGTGAAAAATCATTCCACCAACTCAGGAAATATTTAATGAACCCACCTATATTGGTGCCACGAATAGCAAGAAAACCTCTCATTCTCTACATATCAGCTACAAACGTATCACTAGGAGCATTATTAGCACAAGAGGATTCAACGGGAAAGGAAAGGGCAATATACTACATCAGTAGGACATTGAATGGATACGATCTCAACTACACATTCATTGAAAAATATTGTTTAGTTGTTGTGTTTGCTTCCCAAAAGTTGTGACACTATATGCTAGCTCACATAATCAAGCTAGTAGTAGAATTTGACCCATTAAAATATCTGTAGTCACATAAATCTGTCCACTTAATTAAATGAATATGTACTATTTATTTGATTATTTAAACCTCAATAATCAGTTAATTAAATTAATATTTAATTAATTTTATCCTCAACCTCTTCTCCTATTAATTAAATAAATTATTCAATTTATTGAAATTAATTCATTAAGGCACACTCAAAATCAATTAAATGAATAAAGCACATTTAGTTAATTTAACCCCCTTTCCTCTTTTAACTAAATAATAAAACATTTAATTAAATCCCTAAACTACCCTCCACTTGCATTCTCCTACAAATGCAAGTTGCACCTATTTTGTTGAATCAAAGTAATTTTATTTTAATTAAAATCCTATTTTCCCTCACCCACCAAACTCACTTGCATCCTAAACCCATTCTTGATTCTTCTAAACCATTCCTAATTAGCCTAATCACCCTCCTAATTATTGTCATATTCCAAAGCAACTTGAAGTCACTTCTCAAAGCCTCCAAAGTCTTTGAAAAGAATTTAATGCTTTATGTCTCCAACAAGTTAACCCCTAAAGTCTTCCAAACCATTAATGGTTCTTACATGACCATTTATGGCTCTTACATAACCATTAATGGTTAACTCAACTCACCCACATGGTTAGAGACTTTCCCTCTAACTCAACCTCCATTCTACTCATGGATCTGTTCAAGCATTCATTGCTTTGACCATGGTTATCCCCACTAACTCTTGCACAAGAGTTTGTCGATTGGATAAAAACATTATTCATTGGATAAAAGATTTATTCATTCAACTCAAGCCTAACCTTACCTCCTAAGGTAGCCTTCAAGTCATCTCAAGCATTTAATACTTCTTCCCTCTCCTCTCAAGCCATCTCATGTTGACATTTGTCATCCTGGGATTGGGTTGAAAGCCCTCACATGAATCATAAACCCATCAATCTTGACCCTTGTTGAGATTACTCAGTATCAACCATCATTTCTATTTTTCTTATAAATAGAGCCCATTCCTTCATAATCTAGATCCAGAAATCTTGTATGCATCTAATCAATAGTAAAATTTAAAAGAGCATTTTAGGAGCCATTTAATCTACATTGTTATTTTGGTTAAAATAAATATAGCTTAATTAGGTTCTTTATCATATCTATTTAGCTTAAATTTGCACAATATTTTAATCATTTTCATAAGTCTTGAATCTCCATAAGACTTCCATAGTAGTGCAAAAGTTGAGGGCTACACTCATGTGGAACCTGGAGAGGAGAGGAACAAGGGAGGAGCAGCTATGAACATGTTGGCAAACATTTGGAAGGATCTAGTGTCATTTTTTTTTTTGCATGCTTTCCATTAAATGTTTGATATATATCTTGATATGCTTGCTTAGGATCATATTTATTTTATGAAACTAACACTAACGTTTGACTCTTGAGTCTTGTGTTGGTGTTTCCTAACATCCTTTTTGCAGTGCATCAATATCTTAGTAAAGTCTCTCTAACAAGAAGGCCAGCTAAATGGGTAATTATTCTAAGTGATTTTGACATCCATTACATAGAAAAAAAGGCTATCAAAGGTCAAGGCATGGTAGATCAACTGGCAGAAGTACCATTACAAGACAATCATCTACTTCATGTTAAATTTCCAGACACAAATATTCTCACAGTAACAACAAAACCATGGGTCTTATACATTGACGGATCATACACACAACATGGATCAGGTGTGGGTATTTTATTCATCACTCAAGAAGGACACACTATTCCCATATCTTACAGATTGATGTTCTTGCACAAATAGCATAGCTGAGTATGAGGCTCTAGTAACAGGCATCAAAGTGGTCGTAGAGTGGAAGATCACAGAGTTGAAAGTCTATGGAAACTCCCAATTGGTCATTAATCAAGTTAATAGTGATTATCAAATAAAGGACAACAAGTTGATGCCCAACAAGAGAATGGTGGATGACTTCAAGAAGTACTTTGTGGACATCAAATTTGAATAGATCCCAAGGTTGGATAATAAAGTTGCAAACGCCATGGCAATCATTGCTTCACTCTTTCAAATACAAGAGAAACAAAATCATTATGAATTCCTGGTGATGCAATTGTTTTCCCTTGCCTATGACAATTCTGAATCCCAAGTCATATGCCACATAGTCGGTTTTGACTCTCCACTCTATGGAAAGATCTATGCATAACTAAAATACAATATCCTTCCACAAGATCTATCCCAAAACTAGAAACGTAACTTTATTCGTCAAGCAGCCTACTACACCCCAATCGCTGACACACTTTATCAATGGGGTCTTGATAGTACTCTTCTTCGGTGTCTTGATCATAATGAATCTGAAATTGCCTTGCAAGAAATTCACAAAGGTATTTGTGGCACACATTCAAGTGTTCCTATTCTAGCCAAGAAACTTCTAAGGATGGGATATTATTGGCCGACCATGGAAAAGGAATCATACCAGTTTTCCATAAAATGTCCAAAATGCTAAATTCATGGCAATCTTATGCATCCACCAACACAAGAGCTGCAACCATTCACTACATCATGACCACTCTGTCAATGGGGGCTCGACCTAGTGGGCAAAATTCATCCTTCCTCTTCAAATGGACATAAGTTCATCATCACCACCACTGAATATTTTATAAAGTGGATGGAGGCCATCCCATTGACTACTGCTACTGACAAGCAAATATCCTCTTTTATCCTAAATTATATCATTTGTCAGTATGACATTCCTAGTTCCATTATCACTGATAATGGAAGACCATTCAAAAATCAAGAAGTGAGAGAACTATGCAAATGATTCCATATCCAACATTGTTTCTCCACACCTTATTATCCACAAGGGAATGGCCAAGTAGAGGCCTCAAATAAAACCATCCTAAAAATTCTAAAAAAATTGGTGAACGATGATGGTCGTGATTGGCATGTCCAACTCAACCCAACATTATGGGCCTACAGAACTAGCATCCACACATCTATAGGAGCCACACCATACTCAATTGTGTATGGATCATAAGATATTTTACCTATTGAGGTTGAGATTCCATCACTCAGAGTATCGTTGAAGGTACTCATTTCGGATGAGGAATATTAGGTAAACAAACTACAAGAGTTAGATCTACTAGACGAGCACCGACAACGTGCTTATAATCACCTCAAAGCATATCAGCAATGCATGTGCAAAAGCTACAACTACAAAGTAAATCCAAGGGCATTTCAAATTGATGACTTGGTACTAAAGGAAAATCCCCACAATCAACAGGATCGATAAAAGAAGGGCAAGTTTGAACCAAACTGGCTAGGTCCTTTTGTTATCATATTAGCTTATGGATCAGGGGCATATCAACTATCTACATCAGAAGGGACATGCCAGATGAACCTACCAACAACATCCATCTCAATAAGTTATACACCTAAATCATCCAATGCACGGATAGGGAAAAATACAAAAGATAAAGAAAAAATATACCAAAAATAAAAAAATAAAAAAATAAAGAAAAAATACAAAAAAAATCAAATTGAAGAAAAAATACAAAAAATTAAAAAAACAAGGAAAAATACCAAAAAAAAATTATAAAAATAAAAAAAGTGCAGTAAAAACAAGTAGTGAAAACCTAACAACAGGCTTTATTTGTGATAGATCGACTCTTCTATTTATTTGAACATGTATCATATCTTTTGCATCCATCTAATCTAAGCTATCGACAAAGATTCACCAAACTTTTTAAACGCAACACAATCTTGGACACACTTAGCACTAGTCACTGCCCTTGAAGCTATCTACATCATATCTCACCATGGCTTTGTGATCAGTGTACATATCCATTATCTAAAGTAGTGTCTAAGGTTGGGGGCAAAGAATCCTGACATTGTTGAGAGCCATTCACCTTTTGGGCTAAAAAAATAGATAATCAAACACACAAACATAGATCTAGTAAACACAAATATGCATCGTAACTATCAATGGTAAACATCAAGCAAGAACTAGATGCACAAACTAATTTCTGCAATGAAAACAAGGATACATTTGTAAGATGTTTTATTTGACAATTACATGGGGTAGCATGCATGTTTACCTATGGTAGTTTTTAATTATTATTTATGTGATCATGTCGCCTAAGCAACTTAAGGATGTTTTAAAGATTAGAAAAGCAAGGAAGGAGTTTGATATTTTAGTTTTCTATTTGTGAGTGAAACCTTATTACTATGCAAATTTCTCTTAAGATGTAGTCAGGAAACATATTACTGAGGACATTTCGAATGTGTATAGGATGAAAATTAACTCTTGTCTGTTTTACACAAGCAACACTCAGGTCATCTTGGTTCAATTATACCTCGACACTTGTGTCATCTTGCAATATCAAAATTGGTGCAAGGAACCTCTTCTTTTGATGGTTTTTTCATTCCATTAGAGGTGTCTAGTGTTTTTTTTGTGTTTACTTATGTTGTCATAATAGGTTGGATCTCAAGGATCAGCCTAGATGTAATAAAATGCCTTTGTGTGGTCAATAACCTCTTAGGTGCACATATAAGCCTAGAGGTCTATTAGGCCATGTGGGCTTGAATCATGAAATTTTGTGTTTATGATCCTAGAATGTTTTTTTAGGTGTTTTATAGGTTCACAATGTCCTTAGATATGTTTGGTAAGGTTTAGGTGCTTAGGAATTCAAAGTTGCATAAAAATTGTCATTATTGTCAAAGCAACTTTTGAAAATTTGCCGGTTGGAATGTAACCTCTTTCCAATGGTCACAACCATTTCAAAGTTGGTTGTGGTCATTGCGAGGAGCCTATTTGTGCTTGTATAACCGATGAGAAAGGTGGGTTGAAGGCAGAGAATGCTTTGGAGAAGTTTGGTGGAGAGTATGAAATGAAACAAATCTGATTGCTTGAATTCTGTTGCTTTTCCATAATGTCCGTATAGAACATTGAATGATTTTGTAAAACTTAGGCTTGGTATAGTAGACCATTGAATAATATTTCATATGAATCTGGTCTGACCCCTTTAAGTGGTGTTTGGAAGGAGATATCGACAATTTTCTTCTACAAGTCCGAAAACCCTTAATTTCCCTAAGGTGTTGCAAAGATGAGGCCCTAACTTGCAATCTAGTCATTGGCCCTCAATGACCTTTGGTAGGATGAAATTAAGGGGGGTTTATTATGATATTACAAAGGGGCAAGATTAGGGCAGTTGGATTGGTATTTTTATCACCAAGCCCTAGCCTAAACTTTGTAAGGGTTTAGACTAGTACAGTCAAGAATTGATGGATTGCATGATTCCAGACATTAGAAGAAGGAATTAGATGGTTGAATTGGTACATTCAAACATTGGACAATCCCTTTGAAGCATTGGATCTTCCTGGTAGTCCCATTCCTGTACACTTCCTTTGTAACCCAAGCCTAGTCTGATCAACTAGGTCTGTGACCCAAGTAGGTGTCTAGGAGTGTCGGAGCAAGTTGGAGGTCTAGTTCTTTAGAGTCTGAGAGAAGTTCCAAAAGGGTATTTGAGACTTCAATTAAAATTTACTAGTATAATCTTTTACTGATGTAAACTGGATGCCGGTGTGAATGAGCCTTGTTGTATCTGTCAGTGCCTGTAGGTGAAGTCTATTATCGGTAGGTGAAGTCTATTGCCGGTAGGTGAAATCTATTGCCAGTTGAACCTGTGGAACCTTGTTGCCATCAGTGATAAGAAGGTTGTGAACATCTTATGAGACCCTAAGGGCATAGTAAATGTTTTTGCTAACCCTTGTGAGGAATAAAGTTCAAGTTTTGGTTTTGGCATGAGTTGAGGCCTTCACAAGCTTGAGATTGTGAGAGTCAAAGGAGAGAGTGTGTGTGGGTTTGCCACCCTACTACTGAAGACCTCTGCATCAGGTGGTATCAGAGCTCTAGAAGAACTTGGGAAGAGTTTGAACCATGGGAGATTAGGTAGAGGGACAAAGTGAACAAGAGATGCCCTCTAGAGTCACCAATGTAGAATTGGCTAGGATAGTGAGGGAGAAAGTGGCCTAGAACAAAAGGATGGAAGAAGAACTAGAAAAGTTGAAGAAGGATCAAGCTAGGAAGGAAGTTGGCTTAGACTCTAAGGAAGAATAAGAAGGAGAAGAACAAGGAGAGGACCCAGTTGTACCTCCAAATCAAAGGCAAATCATTGAAGCCCTTAAGAGAGTAGGTGGAAGAGACACTAAGGCAAAATTACCTATGTTTCAAGGGAAGATGAATACAGAGGAGTGCATGTATGGATTGAGGCCTTAGAAAATTATTTTGAATATGAGGAGGTGAAGGATAACCAAAGAGTAAAGGTGGCTCAGTCAAAATTGAAGGGTCCTGCCCTTAGTTGGTGGAATGTTATACAAAGGGAAAGAATGGTGGAAGGTAAGAACCCCATCACTTCATGGAAAAGGATGGTGTTAGAAGTTAAGAAGCAGTTTTTCCCTAAGGATTATGAGATAATCCTACATAAGAAACTACAAAATTTGAGGGAAAAAGGATTTGGATGTTAGTGCCTACATCGAGGACTTCCACAAAATGACACTCAATGAAAAGATACCAGAGAGTGAGACACAAAAGATAACAAGGTACATGAATGGCCCTAAGTTCAACATTTAGGATGAACTCAGTTTGTTTAATCCCAAAATAGTGCATATGTGTTATCAAATGGCACTTAGGATTGAGGAGAAGCACAAGAGGCGAGGAGAACACCATAATAGAGGAAGGGGTACAAATTTTAGAGGTAAGGGTTGATTCAATGGTAGAGGATCATACCCTAGACCCCAAGGAGAAACAAGCAGTCAAGAACATGAGGGGAAATTGAGGAACAAAGGTAGTTTTAGAGGGAGAAGAGCAAATGGAAGAAGATTTTATGAAAGAGGACCTACTATTTTCACTGGTAGGTGTTTCTCTTGCAACTAGGTGGGACATCAATCCTTTAGGTGTCCAGAGAAGCAAGGAAATGGTAGTCAAGGGGGTGAAAGAAGAGCCCATTTGATTCAAGAGGAAGATAGTCAGAGCATGACCTCCTACCACACATCAACTTCAAAGTCTGTAGACTCAGAACAAGGATAGGACTTGATGATAAAAAGGACTCTCTTGAAGGAACCAATCAACAAAGAACCGCCTCAGAGGAAGTCTCTTTTCAAAACCACCTGCAAGGTACAAGGTAAATTTTGTAAGGTCATTGTAGATTCTGGATCCACAGATAACATAGCTTTTATTGAAATGGTTACTAAGCTTAACTTGCAAAGTATACCTCATCCCTATCCCTATAAGGTATCTTGGTTGAATAAGGGACAACAAGTGTTGATTAGTGAACAAGTTTGGGTAGATTTTTCAATTGGTGAATATAAGGATAAAGTGTTGTGTTATGTGGTATAAATGGATTCTTGTCATTTGTTACTTGGTAGGCCTTGGCAATATGATGTGGATGCTAGGCATGAGGGTAGGAAGAATATATATACCATCACCAAAAATGGAGAGAACTTTACCATCACCCCTCTCCCGGATGACAGTAAGGATAAACACATTGTGAATAGTGTCATGCTAGTAGATGAGAAAGAATTCATGAGGGATTTGAAGGAGAAGGATACTCCTTGCTTTGCCATAGTTTTCAAGGCTAGGGTTGAACCTAAGAAGCAGCCTAAGAGCCATGAGGCAAAAAAGAAAGTAGGGCCTAAGGAGGTTCAACATTTGATAGATAAGTATAAGGGAATTATTGCAGATAGTACCACAGATAATCTACCCCCTCAAAGAGAAATCAACCATTGCATAGACCTTATACAGGGTGCTACCCTACCTAACAAGGCAGCCTATAAACTGACCCCTGAACAAAATGTAGAAGTTGCAAGACAGATCCAAGAGTTACTTGAGAAAGGGTTCATTAGAAAGAGTATAAGCCCATGTGCAGTCCCGACAGTCTTAGCTCCTAAGAAAAAAGGGACATGGAGGTTGTGTACAGACTCTAGGGCTATCAATAGGATAACAATAATATATAGGTTCCCAATGTCGAGAATAGAGGATTTGATGGGTTGTCTAGGAGGGGCCAACTACTACTCCAAAATAGACTTGAAAAGTGGTTATCACCAAATTAGGATCAGAGATGGAGACCAATGGAAGACAAAATTTAAGACCAAAGAAGGCTTGTTTGAATGGATGGTAATGCCATTTGGGCTTTCCAATGCCCCTAGTACCTTTATGAGGTTAATGAATGAGGTTCTTAAGACCTTTATCAATCATTTTTTGGTAGTATACTTGGATGATATACTGATTTTCGGTAAGGATAAAAATGAACATTTGATGCACTTGGATTTGGTATTGAAAAGGTTGCATGAGGAGCAGTTGAAGGTCAACTTAGACAAGTGTGTTTTCTTGCAGGAGGAATTGGTGTTTCTTGGATTTGTTGTTTCCAAAGGTAATCTAAGAATGGATCCATCCAAGGTGGAGGAAATCCTCAAATGGCCCACACCTAAATCTGCAAGTGACGTAAAAAGTTTCCATGGCTTAGCAAGCTTTTATAGAAAGTTTATGTGTGGGAGAAAAAGTGACACTAAGCAAACATGCCCTAATCTCACTTTCAAGCACACATTTGTGGAATACGAAAGAGCCTAGAGGTATCACACAATTGGCTACTTCTTTTTGTGGAAGAGAGAGCCACGGGCTACCTATTAGGATTTCCATTCCTTTGTTGTAATTGAAAGATAGAATGATGCAAGTTCAATCCCTAACCCCAAAGTGCAAGTATGAACTAATAACAAGATTATAGAATTGAACTTAAATGATGGAAAGTTGTAAACACAAGGATAAGACAAGAATGAAAATGCATACCCGGAGTTAAAATCTGACTGAAAATGTTCAGGACGGGGGCACGGGCGCCACGGTCCTGATTCTGCCCCTAAAACTACTCCGGAAACTGTTGTTTTGCACTTTGGAAAAAGCTGTCAAAAATGCTGAAAATGTTGTCTGTCAGGAGGACCAGGGTGCCCAGCGCCCCTGTCCTAGGGACCAGGGTGCCCAGCGCCCTTGTCCTGGTAGGACCAGGGTGCTCCATGCCCCTATCCTGGTCTTTTGCTCTGAAACTTGGTGTGTTGTTTGGTCTCCGTCTGCTTCTTCCGGATCTGTAACTTGCGGTGTCGTCCGAGTCCCGAAACCTGCACTTATATCTGAAAAGGTGTTTGGGCGGCTATATAGGGTTTTGCCTTAGTCAAACCCCCGCTTCGGTGATTTCCACCTCCACGAATAGCCAAGTTGTATTGTAAAATGTATTGTGTGTGCAGACCTAGTGTGTGTGCAAGGTCCTAAAATGCAAGAAAGCAAACTAGAGCAACCTAGAAAGTAAACCCTAATTGCTTGTAAATGATAATGTAAATGCTCTAAATCAAGATGCAAAGTGATCTAAAGCATGAATAAAGGATATTTGAAGCTTATGCAAAGACATGAAAACAACATGAAATCATACCCAACCCTCAAGGGAGGAGTACAAGCCAATCTTCAGTCGATAATCTCCTATTGTTCTTCAATGTCTTCCAAGCCCTAAATGGATGAATGAAATTGATAAATGCTTGATAGAAAGATGTTGGATGTTGTTGAAGTCTTCAAAGATCTTCTCTTTCGCTGCATAGAAGGTCCCTCCAAGCCAAAAATTGGATCCTTTCAAATGAAGAAAGAGAGCTCTTATATATGAAACCCTAGGTCTTAATTTCAACTTTTGGCCGACCTAGAGATTGAATATCCCACCAATTTCTTGGGGTTAAGCTTTATTTTATGATTGGATCGTGCTCCTAAAATTTCGGGAAAAATGTCCGGGACCATGTACACTCCGGGCGCCATGGTCCCGACAACTTTTCACCAAATTTTCAAGGCCGTCGGATATGATGATTTTAGAGAGAATCCCGAAGTTACAGGTGATTTTGAGATGTTTTGACCCCCGAAATCAAG
Source organism: Cryptomeria japonica (assembly GCF_030272615.1). Taxonomy (NCBI): domain Eukaryota; kingdom Viridiplantae; phylum Streptophyta; class Pinopsida; order Cupressales; family Cupressaceae; genus Cryptomeria; species Cryptomeria japonica. The sequence goes on along the minus strand of NC_081409.1, from coordinate 679,218,395 downwards.
CCCCCAAGTTCAAAATAGGACCTAATTAGGGTTTTTGATTAAATGATGTATAGGAGGAATAAAATGAAAAGGGCACACTTTAATGAAAGGACCCAACTTTATGATATGGGAGATGATAAAATAGAACCTTAGACTTAATTAAATTAATTAATTAAGTGCTAAAGGGGAAATGCAATGCAAAATGCAAAATGCGCTAAGGCGGGTGCTAAACTAGGTGTGAAATTGTACCACCCTAGCAAGTGCGTACAATTTACGACGCTACATTTAGCCCCCACTTTAGCAGTCATATGAACACTATGTGCATATGCAAGCTAAAGTACAGAAAAGTAAACATTATTTGAAAAATGATATATCCATAAGTCTGTTGAACGAAGCCCCCAGCGGTATCTGCAGTACACAGTTAGGAACCGCACCCTACAAAACACACGTTAGATCACAAAATCACCTAATGCTTACTAAGGAAGGTGATGAAAATTCGAGGGTAGCTATATGCCCCCCCCTGTTTCGGCTTGCTAATTTTAGTGAGTTGAAACAGGGTATCATGTTTATCACTTCGAATTGTTAAAGAATATTGATGACAAATGCTCACAAGAAGATTTGATAAAAAACTAATGGAGAATCATTTGGTAAAAAAGAGGATTAAATCTCAATTCCAACACAACAAAGAGCATGAAGATTTGAGAGTTCTCTAACACAAGATGAAGGATGTAAATGGAAACAAAATGCAAAGAGAAGAAAAGAAAGGAAAAAAGCATGAATGCACACAGTGGTGATCCATGAGAAGAATAATGAGAGAGAAAACATGGACTTCTCGCCCCTAGATCTTGTCTAGGTGATCCATGGGAAAAAGGACATGGAAAACTAGCCCCTAGAGTCTGTCCAGGTGATCCATGTAAGGGAGGAGAGTGAGAAAGTCTAGCCTTATGCCGCTAGTTCCACTCAACCTCGTGCATGTGTGTGTAAGGGAGGTTAGAAGCACCTCATAGGAGTCTATGCCCGAGTATGCTACAACCTGTATATGTATAGTACAAAAACATGACATCTCGCTCTAAGAGTCTGTGCTCTGGTTTCGAGAATAATCAGCTTGCATAAAAGAAAAATGGAGACATCTCGCTCTAAGAGTCTGTGCTCTGGTTCCGAGAATGACCCATTGCTCAAAAAGTGTAATGTTTATGTCATAAGCAAAGTAGAACAAGGATACCTACCTTGATCACAAAAGAAGATACCCCAAAAAATGCAACAATGTCATAGATCCAAGCAAGGGAGTTTTTGCACTCTTTAAGCCAGGATAAGATAGTTGAAAAAGGGATATCTTGTAGTATGTGTAAAGGAGATCCTTAGAGGAGAAGAGATCTTTGTACAAAAGACACCTATCCCCGAGAGGAATTGTCTTAGACAAATATAACATCTTTTAGAATAAGACAAAGAAGAGAATAAGAATGCAATACTTCCTTCTTTTGCGAGGTGAAAGTGATTCTTAATGAAGGATGACGCTCTTTTTAACCCAATCGGGAGAGTGAATTCATTATGGATGTATTTGACCAAGTGCAAAAGAGGTTGTAGTCAAGGACTTACACCTCTTGTAAGAGAGAATCCTTGAACAAGCAACAACAAATGCATACAAGGAATAACATCAAGTAATAAAGTTCACATCATCCACGAAATAGGAAAAAGTGGATCCTTAGATAAAAATAAGGAAAGATCATTGCCTCCCAAGGATAAGGACAATGAGGACTTACTGAATCTTCTAGGGAGAGATTTAGACATAAGCAAAAGAAGAGATGTATGAAATCACTCTTGTCCCCATAGGAACAAGAAAATTAGGCTATTATGTTGCTTCAAAAAAAAAAAATGATTGCACTTGAAATTGTACCATCATGAATGACAATGAGCCCCCAGTAAATGAGCTACCAATGTCACATAATGATGAGCAACATAATAGCCATTAATGTTATTTAAAGACATGATAGATTGAATAAGGTATTTGAATATGACATGTTAAATTCTCAACTATAAGTGAGATCAAAAACATGTATAAAATGATAAAAAATGAAGAAGAAAAGTCACATGAAATCTTAGAAGAGGAATGAGTGTAATTTATTAGAGCCTTATCCCTAGAGGAAAGGACTTTATGATGAATAGGAGATAAAGATTCATAAGTGGATTTAGAAATTTGAGGGGATTCATAAAGAGATTTGTTCATTGCCAAGATTTCCTTATGAGGGGAATGAGAGTTGATAGAAGTAGAAGATGATTTAGTTGAAGTGAGATCATCATCACTACTAAATATAGCATTCACATTGAGAGATGGTCTTTTAGATGCTTTGGTACGTTTGCAGGGATTATAGCCGAGTCCAAAGGCATAATTGTGAAAATTAGTCTCTAGAGGAACTTTTATCCCTTGTTCATGAGCGCCACAACCATTTCCATGATACCCATGCTTAGCAAAAATACGAAAACCACAACCATAACGATCAGCCATTTCAGGAAGAGAAGGTGGTTTTTCATAAGACAAAGACTCAAACTCTTCATAATTAGAGGTGTGAGGAGAAGAAGTTTGAGAAGCGGCCACAAAATTATTGCTCATAGGTTCAAGTAAGACTGATTGATCTCTATTTTCTTCCTTCTTTTTAACTTTAAGCTCTCTAGGAGGAACCCTATATTCACCTACAAAGGTGAGATTAAAGTCAAGGGATCCCCAATCGTCTTCTGCGAGAACCTTCTCAAGATCAAAAGCCTTTTCATGTGTAGACTCAAGTCGAGAAGGATCTTCTTCAGGAGCTTTAGACTCATCCAAAGAATTTTGATTATCATAGGGTAATGATTTGTTCATAGGTATCTTGTTTAAAGAGTCATCATTAGAAGAGGAAGATTTAGAAGAACTCCCTTTGGAAGTAGATGTTTGCAAACAAGCCTGAAGATTAGTATCACCTATCAAGGTATATGTCTTATTGTTATAAATAAATTTAACTTGTCTATGCAATGTAGAGGGGACAGCTTGCATACTGTGAATCCAAGGTCTCCCTAATAACAAGTTGTATGTTAGATTCCCCGACATAACATGGATAGGAGTAGGCAAAGTAACAGGTCCCACTGTGATGGGTAAGGTGATAATACCTAATGAAGACTTAGCCACATTATCAAAGCCTCAAATGGGATGAGAGTCAGGCTCAATAAGGGATGTATCCACATTCATCTTATGCAATAGATTGATGCTACACACATTAAGGCCAGAGCCATTATCTACTAGTGTTCGTCTTATAGCAGTGTCATTTATGATAACCACAATCATCAAGGGATCATATTGATGTTGAATTTCACTAGTAGGCAACTCATCTTGGGTAAACACAATTTGAGCTTTAGGATTCATCACAGAGTTAACCAAAGACACTATATTACTAGATGTATTAGGTGGAGGCACATTCAAATCTTTCAAGGCATCTTGTAACATTCCATGATGAGCGGAAGAAGTTTGGATCAAATCCCAAAGGGATATCTTAGCAGGGGTAGCTTTAAGTTGTTCTATGAGATCATATTCCTTACCAAGAACTTGTGAAATACGAGGAGCTTGAGGAAGAATAGGTTGGGAAGGAAGAAGTGAAGTTGGGATAACTAGAGGAGGATTAGGTTGCCTATTGTTTCTTGTGTTATAAGTATGGGCAACCGCATGATAACTCTCTCTAGTTAGTTGCTTAGCATACTCTTAAGGGCTCTTAGAAAAATAACCTCCTTGCACAGTAATAATAGGTTTCTTAGGCATGCAAAAAGAATCATTAGCATAACCACCTTGAACCACTAAGATAGGCTTATTTAAAGGTTGAGAATTTTGAGAAGGACAAGCACCTTGGACAGTGAAGAGAGGTTTGTTAGGTGTTTCATTCACATGTATCAAATTGATTGAGGATGGTTTAGAGGAATGAACAAAAGTGTTGGAAGAATTATTGATAGTCTTCTCTTGCACTAAAATCTCATCATGAATTAAATCAATTTTAGGAGAGAGACAAGGGGTAGGCATTGATGTCCTAGTAGGAAGAGGAAAGGTCATATCATCCTCTATCATCAAATGATCTACATGGGGAATAAACTCTCTAGGAGAAGAGTCAACATTACTCTCTAAAGTCTCACTTTTGAGAGGGAGATCTTTGAAAGAGATGTTAACCATCTTGCTTTGAACTAGGGTATCCTTATGAGTAGAACCAAGTTGAGGAGAGGGAGATGCTTTTTTAGAGGGAGAATAATTGATATTCAAGGAAGGTGAGAAACTATCAAGGGAGAGAGAATAATCTACACCTTCTTCTAATGGTTCATCCCAAATAGTGAGGTTGTTGAAAGGAATGTTTGAAGTATTGTCAATTTTGGGAGAGGAGATAACATTGTTTATTAATTCCTCATCCTTAGGAGGGAGAGCATCAATAGATGTGTTAAACTCATCCTCTTTCCTCAAAATATTTTCAATATGATCTTTATGGGAGAGAGATTTAAGGAAATTGCTTATTATTTCATCTTCCTTCTCTAAGGGATGCTTATGGGTAAGACAAACTTTAGGAGAAGGGTAAGCATTTATCATTAATTCATCATCTCTAGTGGGAATTTTGTTGGAAAAGGAAATGCCATCACTAGGAAATGTAGGGATAATGTCATCTTCTTGCACAAAAGGATCCTCATGAAGGGAGTGTTTTTTAGGAGGAACATGAACATATTTCTCCAAAGATTCATGCTTAGGAAGGAGATCTTTGAAAGAAGTGTTCATAACCTCTTGTTGCACTAAAATGCCCCCATTGGAAGGACCAACTTTAGGAGAAAATAATTCAATGTCCATCAATACCTTTTCACTTAGAGAGGCATCATGGAGGGAAGGTGAAGTAACATTAAGAAAGGTGTTTATGATATCATTCTCTTCCTCTAGGATAGCTAAATAGGAATGGCACATTTTAGGAGAATTGTCAAGATCACTCTTAAAGTCTTCATCCTTAGAGCATGGGAGAGTCTCCAAGGGATCGGTAGCAACTCTTTTGGGCACTAAAATTTTGTTATAGATGGGGGGAGGTTCTTTAGGAAAAATTGAAACAAGGGAAACTAACCCATTATCACATCTATGAAATGAATGCATCATGACAACAATTTTCCTCTTTCAAATGATAACACATGCAAAATAGAAGGAAATGTTTAATTTTAACCAATGAAAGCACTTAGAATGTAGATTTAGAAAATTAAATTTATGATTCAAATGAGTTCCTAAATCAGATTTGAAATTATTGATCCCAATTAAGCTATCCACAAGTTCAACTTTGAATTGAAAAATTAGGGTTTTAGCAAAAATTTCTTCTAAATTTTTGAATCTTGCAAGAAATTAAAACTTGTAAATACAAATTTGAATTTGAAATAGCATAAAAACTCACAATATAAATCAGAATTAGAGAAGATTGGAGTTCACGTCGGGTTCACCAAAATGTGTGGGAGAAAAAGTGACACTAAGCAAACATGCCCTAATCTCACTTTCAAGCACACATTTGTGGAATACGAAAGAGCCTAGAGGTATCACACAATTGGCTACTTCTTTTTGTGGAAGAGAGAGCCATGGGCTACCTATTAGGATTTCTATTCCTTTGTTGTAATTGAAAGATAGAATGATGCAAGTTCAATCCCTAACCCCAAAGTGCAAGTATGAACTAATAACAAGATTACAGAATTGAACTTAAATGATGGAAAGCTGTAAACACAAGGATAAGACAAGAATGAAAATGCGTACCCGGAGTTAAAATCTGACTGAAAATGTTCGAGATGGGGGCGCGGGCACCACTGTCCTGATTCTGCCCCTGAAACTGCTCCGGAAACTGTTGTTTTGCACTTTGGAAAAAGCTGTCAAAAATGCTGAAAATGTTGTCTGTCAGGAGGACCAGGGCGCCCAGCACCCCTGTCCCAGGGACCAGGGCGCCCAGCGCCCCTTTCCTAGCAGGACCAGGGCGCTCCACGCCCCTGTCTTGGTCTTTTTCTCTGAAACTTGGTGTGTTGTTTGGTCTCCATCTGCTTCTTCCGGATCTGTAACTTGCGGCGTCGTCCGAGTCCCGAAACCTGCACTTATATCTGAAAAGGTGTTTGGGCGGCTATATAGGGTTTTGCCTTAGTCAAACCCCTGCTTCGGTGATTTCCACCTCCATGAATAGCCAAGTTGTATTGTAAAATGTATTGTGTGTGCAGACCTAGTGTGTGTGCAAGGTCCTAAAATGCAAGAAAGCAAACTAGAGCAACCTAGAAAGTAAACCCTAATTGCTTGTAAATGATAATGTAAATGCTCTAAATCAAGATGCAAAGTGATCTAAAGCATGAATAAAGGATATTTGAAGCTTATGCAAAGACATGAAAACAACATGAAATCATACCCAACCCTCAAGGGAGGAGTACAAGCCAATCTTCAGTCGGTAATCTCCTATTGTTCTTCAATGTCTTCCAAGCCTTAAATGGATGAATGAAATTGATAAATGCTTGATAGAAAGATGTTGGATGTTGTTGAAGTCTTCAAAGATCTTCTCTTTCGCTGCATAGAAGGTCCCTCCAAGCCAAAAATCGGATCCTTTCAAATGAAGAAAGAGAGCTCTTATATATGAAACCCTAGGTCTTAATTTCAACTTTTGGCCGACCTAGAGATTGAATATCCCGCCAATTTCTTGGGGTTAAGCTTTATTTTATGATTGGATTGTGCTCCTAAAATTTTGGGAAAAATGTCCGGGACCATGTGCACTCTGGGCGCCATGGTCCTGACAACTTTTCACCAAATTTTTAGGGCCGTCGGATATGATGATTTTAGAGAGAATCCCGAAGTTACAGGTGATTTTGCGATGTTTTGACCCCCAAAATCAAGCCCCCAAGTTCAAAATAGGACCTAATTAGGGTTTTTGATTAAATGATGTATAGGAGGAATAAAATGAAAAGGGCACACTTTAATGAAAGGACCCAACTTTATGATATGGGAGATGATAAAATAGAACCTTAGACTTAATTTAATTAATTAATTAAGTGATAAAGGGGAAATGCAATGCAAAATGAAAAATGCGCTAAGGCGGGTGCTAAACTAGGTGTGAAATTGTACCACCCTAGCAAGTGCGTACAATTTACGATGCTACAGTTTATAAGAAATTTTAGTGGGGTTAGTGATCCTATGATAAATAACATCAAGGGTGGAGGAAAGTATCAATTTGCTTGGACTAATGAAGCTAACAAGTCTTTTGAGTACTTAAAAACAAATATTGTAGAGCAGCCCATCTTAGTCCTTCTTGATTTTCATAAGGTATTCACTATTGAATGTGATGCATCTAAGAAAGCTATAGGAGGAGTCTTGAGTTAGGAGGGTAGGCCTGTGGCCTTTTTCAGTGAGAAGTTAAATGAAGGAAAATAAAAATATTCAGCCTATGAGCTAGAGATGTATGCTTTGGTACAATCTCTCAGGAAATGAAGACATTATCTATTACCTATGGAATTTGTTGTTTATACTGACAACCATGCTTTAAGATTTTTGAGCGGGCAGGAGAAACTCAATCACAGGCACATGAAATGGATGGAGTACCTTCAAGCTTTCATAGTCCCTATCAATCATAAGAAGGGAGAGGCCAACAAAGTTGTAGATACTCTTAGTAGGAGGAACTTGGTAATCCAAGAGATTCAATTAGAAAGCATGGGAATCCCTGCTATGAAGGACATGTACCAAGAAGATGCAGATTTCAAGGAGGCTTATGAGGTTTTTCAAGCTATGAATGAAAGGTATCATACTAATTTTTCTGAATATATGCTTCAAGAAGGTTTAGTTTCCAAGGGTAGTCAACTTTGTGTTCCTAATTGCTCAATGAGGGAGAATATTGTCAAAGAAAAGCATTGTGGGAGTTTATCAGGACATTTTGGACTTGATAAGACACTTGAGTTGGTTAGAAGGTTTTATTTTTGGCCAAGAATGCAATCAGATGTGAGGAAATTTGTTTCAGAGTGTGTGGTGTGTCAAATAGCTAAAGGTACAAGTTCAAATGCAAGCCTCTATACTCCTTTACCAATCCCTACCAAACCTTGGGATTCAGTTAGTATGGATTTTGTCTTAGGCCCTCCTAGGACTAAATCAAGTTATGACAGTGTCTTGTTGTGGTAGACCAATTTTCAAAGATGGCACACTTTTTACCATGCAAGGTTACACATGATGCTTCTAATATTGTAGGTTTATTATTCAAGGAAATTGTCAGACTTCATGGGTTACCCTTGAGCATTATCTCAGACATGGATCCTAAGTTCTTAGGACACTTTTGGAGAAATTTGTGGCATAAGTTGGGGAATAACTTGTATTTCTCTTCTTCTTATCACCCTCAATCTGATGGGCAGACTGAGGTAATAAATAGGTCTCTTGTAAACTTGTTAAGGTGCTTGACCAAGGAGCATGGAACTACTTGGGATGCCATTCTTCCATAGGCAAAATTTTCCTATAATGACTCTATGAACAAAAGTACAGGGTTAAGTCCTTTCCAAATTGTGTATGCTACACATCTCAAGGGTATTTTTGAACATAGAGATGTGAATAATATTGATAGAAGAAGTGCTCAGGGAGATGACTTTGTTGAAGTCATAAAGGATATACACCAACAAGTCAGAGATAAATTGATTCATACCTCTAAGAAATACAAGCAAGCAACAGACCTCAAAAGGAGAGATGTTCAATTTAAAGTGGGAGATATGGTGATGATTCATCTCAATAAAGAAAGACTCCCTAAGGAGAAATACACCAAGTTGCTCATGAAGAAGATAGGTCCTTTCAAGGTCCTCAAAAGATGTGGGAACAATTAATAAAAAATATATCTACCCCCGGATGTGGGAATGTCACCTATATTTAATGTTTCTGATATATATGCATATAAGGGTGTTGTTGATGATGTTTGTGATGCAGGTCAATCTGATTCCTCTATTGCAGACATGATAGAAGGACTTCCCACACAACCCAAACCATAAATTGAGTGTATTTTGGATCAAAGGGTCAGCAAGAAAACAAGTAGGAAGACTTATTTGGAATACTTGGTCAAATGGAGGAATCAACCTTTGGAAGATGCTACATAGATGACCTCCAAAGCCATTGAGAGGACAAGAACCAAAATTGCAGACATCCCCACTCAAGGGACTTGAGTTTGTTTAACCCGAGGAGTATAGTGAAGGGCACCTCTTCTTTTCATGGTGTTTTCATACCATTAGGGGTCTCTAGTGTTTGTTTTGTGTTTACTTATGTTGTCATAATAGGTTGGATTGCAAGGATCAACCTAGATGTAATAAAATGCCTTTGTGTGGTCAAAAACCTCTTAGGTGCACATATAAGCCTAGAGGTCTATTAGGCCATGTGGGCTTGAATCATGAAATTTTGTCTTTATGATCCTAGAATTGTGTTTTAGGTGTTTTATAGGTTAATGATGTTCATATATATGTTTGGTAGGCTTAGGAATTCAAAGTTGCATAAAAATTTGTCATTATTGTCAAAGCAACTTTTGAAAAGTTGTCGGTTGGAATTTAACCTCTTTCTAACAGTCACAACCATTTAAAATTTGGTTGTGGTCATTGAGAGGAACCTATTTGTACTTTTACAACCAATGAGAAAGGTGGGCTGAAGGCACATAATGCTTTGGAGAAGTTTGGTGGAGAGTATGAAATGAAACAAATCCGATTTTGCCTAAATTATGTTGCTTTTCCATACTGCCCATACAAAACATTGAATGATTTTATAAAAAATAGGCTTGGTACAATATAACATTGAATCATCTTTCATATAAATCTGGTCTGACCCCTTTAAGTGGTGTTTGGAAGGAGATATCGACAATTTGCTTCTACATGTCTGAAAACCCTTAATTTCCTTAGGTTTTGCAAAGATGAGGCCCTAACTTGCAATCTAGTCATTGGCTCTCAATAGCCTTTGGTAGGATGAAAATTAGGGGGGTGTATTATGATATTCCAAAGGAATGAGATCAAGGGAGTTGGATTGGTATTTTTACCACCAAGCCCTAGCCTAAGCTTTGTAAGGGTTTAGACTAGTACAGTCAAGAATTGATGGATTGCATGATGCCAGACATTAGAAGAAGGAGTTAGATGGTTGAATTGGTACATTCAAACATTGGAAAATCCGTCTAAAGCATTGGATCTTCCTTGTGGTCCCATTCCCGTACACTTCCTTTGTAACCTAGGCCTAATCTGATCAACTAGGTCTGTGACCCAAGGAGGTGTCTAGGAGTGTCGGAGAAAGTTGGAGGTCTGGTTATTTAGGGTTTGAGAGAAGTTCCAAAAGGGTATTGAAACTTCAATTAAAATTTATTGGTATAACCTTCTACCGATGTAAACTAGACGCCGGTGTGAATGAGCCTTGTTGTATCTATCGGTGTCGGTAGGTGAAGTCTATTGCTGGAAGGTGAAGTCTATTGCCAGTAGGTGAAATATATTGCCGCTTGAACCTATGGAACCTTGTTTCCATCAATAATTAGAAGGTTGTGAACTTGTTTTGAGACTCTAAGGGCATATAAATGTGTTTGCCACCCTTGTGAGGAATAAAGTTCAAGTTTTGGTTTTGGCATGAGTTGAGGCCTTCACAGGCTTGAGATTGTGAGAGTGAAAGGAGAGAGTGTGTGTGGGTTTGCCACCCTACTGCTGAAGACCTCTGCATCAAAAATCCATGTAAGTTATACTCAAGTCATCATGGTTCAAATATACCATTCTTCTTGTATTAACTTTCACCATTTTAAAAAAAATCTCAGTGATGATTAAAAGGAAGCACTACAAATGATGATCATTTTATATCATTTCATAACATTTAAAGTGCATTTAGTTGCATTACCATATCATTTAAAGTGCATTTAGTTGCATTACCATATCATTTAAAGTGCATTTAGTTGCATTATCATCTCATTTAAAGTGCATTTAGTTGCATTATCATATCATTTAAAGTGCATTTAGTTACAATTTTCATATCATATAATAACATTATCATTTGCACATCATTGCATTTAGTATCATTAATCATTTAGTATCATTTCATTAAGTATCATTAATCATTTAATATCATTTCATTTAGTATCATTAACCTTTAACTCCATATCATTAATCATTTAATATCATTGATCATATCATATACTTTAGTTACATAACATTTAACACAATATCAAACCATTTATCATTTATCATCATCCAAAGCATTCAAAAGCATGTTAAAGAGCATCATCATATCAAACTCGAATCTGCATGCATGTCATCTACACAAGCATAAATGTCATCTACACATGCATACATATCATCTACACATGCATACATCACATGAGCATGATAAAACATTCATTTAATACATGTAAATATCGCCATCATAGAACGTATCCATATGCATTGCATAAATTGATCATGCTCATCATCTATACATTGTCAACATCATCATATAGTCATATATCACCTTCAAAACATATATAATACATCAATCATGATCGTCATTCACATACATATGCACAAATAGGCATATAGCACCTTCCAAACATATAGATCACATCACATAGATATCATCTACATCATCAAAACAAAATCATACATATAAACATCTAGATCATCAAAGTAAATGCATCCATAGCATGTATAAGCATATCATCATGCATACAATAACCCATGTGGATCCAAAGGAAGGTTCATGAGTCATATCAGAATAAATCAACAGAAAGAATAAATGTCCAACATCCCTATATATCATCTCACAAATAAAATAAACATAACAAGGAGATCTGAATCATTACTATACATCAATGTGTACATCATGTCATATCAAAATGCTCGAAGGAAATATATCATTGTCTACATCAAAATCAGGGGCAATCTAGGAGTGGCTTCCACCCAAATCTACTGACTTGGCACCCAAACCACCGCCTGTACCTACAGGTGCTACACTTGTATTGTCACCATTGGGATCTATCCTAGGTCCCAAGACTCCTTGAATATCCTCATGTCTTTGAGATCCCCCATGCTGAGAACTCGGTATGTAGGATGGTGCTCACCTCTCTAGTAGCACAACTTGATGGTAAAGACTCCAATAGTGCTCTTATCGCTCTGACTGACACGTGAGATCTCTCATGGTATCCCTAGTCAAGCCTTGAGTGGTTGTCTATTGGATGGTCTGCATGAGCTGCTCAACATGGCCCTACCACTCTATCTCTATATCTTGCTTAGTGGTTAGTCAAGAGATCTGAGTTTGTGTAGCCTGTAACTCATGTTGTGTTGTATCCCTCTCCACCCTGGTTGTACCTCGCTCTAGGGTAAGGGAGGTAACCTATCTCTATAGTTGGGCTATCTATGTTTGTGCCTACGTCAACTAACCATGTAACCCCTATACCATCGATTGTAGGGCATCTATCAATGTATGTTGTTGATGGGGAGGCATTGAAATCTATACCATCAATGACTGTGATGGTTATGGACCCTGTGCAACCTCTGCTAAAGTGACTTGTACTGAGGTAGCAGGTGGTGGCATGTCTATCCTTCTCCGCCTAATTAATGGTTGCAGATCCCCCTCCTCCACCTCCTTAGGATCTCCCATCCCACCCATCACCTCCTCTCATAACTCCTCTGACTCTGTCTCCTCAGATGACCCCTCCTCATACTCAGCCTCCTCTGAGCCTAACCTATCACCTCCTACTCCCCCCACCGCCTCACCTAGTTGCAATGGCCCTCACTGGACTAAATCCTATTGGCATCCCCCACCTCTCCCAATCATATCGCAACCTTGCCCTACATCTCCTCCTCCATCACCACCCCTATCTCCTCGTCCACCATCCCCTCCTTGGCTGATCAGACCTCTATCTATGCCAATCCCACCACCTCCCCTACCTCTACCTCTCCCCCAACCTTGTCTACCACCCCTTTGTCCTCCTAGCCCTCCCTCATCATCATCCTCTACCTCCTCTATTAGTGGTACTGGCTCTCTTGGCCCTTTCAATTGAGGGAAGGGGTGCTCCGCAAAATACTAAGCATACTGCATAGTCATCCCTACATCCACTAGCCCCAAATGCATCTCCCACCATAACCATGGAAGTGTTAGGCCCAATATGGAAAGCTAATGTACTGAGAGGGGAGGGGTGAATCGGTACTTCAAAACATTTCTTCAACAATATCTTTACTATTATGCATAAACCGAATAGTGCAGTAACATAATATAAAACTAAAACAAATAGATAACAATCATACATGATTCACTCCATAACACATATATTTTGATTACACAGAAACTCTTGGTTAGAGAGAAAAACTATGGTGGGGATGGCACCCACAACTTCACTACTGCAATAATAAAGAGTGCTCGGTTAGAGCTACATGTTTAGCTATTTCTGATAGGATAACCTATTAGGAGTAACAAGATCTATTAGATCTACCTTGCTAAAGGATTTTACAACACTTCATCTAAATGCTGCACCTGGTTAGAGGCTTTACAATTTATAGACTTGATTAGAGTCTTTTACCCTGTTAAAGGTTTCTCTTACAACTTCACAATATTACAATAAAATCATTACAAATATCTACAACTTTACATTTGGAATGTTATAGAAGATTCTATGTGCTCAGAATAGATTACCTTGCTTATAGCATACCTCGGTAACCCATATAGGAACTCAGTAAACCCTTCTGTTTACTCTGTTCTTCGATTGTTCTTTGAAAACCTTCTCGGTGACCTCTGTGTCTCTGTAACAGTCTTCTTACACTCATGCACACACCTTTAACTCTTTAACTCATGCTGTATAAATAGATCTCTTATGTTGGTGATCCAATTCATTACTTCGATCTTACAAACATGATTTATTGAATGAATAACCATGCAAAATATTTCATTGGTTAGATAACCTCAAAATCATACACAATCTTTAAGTGCAATTTCCAATGTGATAACGGTTAGATGTGCCTCGATCTTGTAACATGTTTTCATATGCATGTCCATGTTCAATGAATCTAGTAACATGTTTCACTCGGTGTGTCATCTTTGCTGCTCGGTAGACATGTAAAGATACTCGGTAGACAACTCAGTGTATATTGCATTCTGTGACTACTTTCTTCTGTAACCGACTAGACTGTACATACCGAATGAATATTTCAGTAATAGATAACCAACTAGAGTATATAGTATAACTTTGACATAAAACTAATGGCAATCTGATAAGTAGTAACAATCTCCCGTTTTGACATTAGTTGAGATGTTTGAAAAAAACTACTTTCAAAGTTATAACTCAATAATCTATATACTTGCAAAATTTGACTATGCTAACAGTATATACAATAGTCAATAATAATTTATTAGATATACTCCCCTTATCAATATACTGTACATAACTTTGATTTTGCATGCTTGATGACTTGTTCTTGTTCTATGCTTACTGTCCTGTATACTGCTCTTGGATACTCTGCTTATTCTGCTCGGTATACTCCCCCTGTATACTATACTCCGAATACTATATCATTCTCCCAAAACTGTATTAATAATGTATCACTCCCCAAATATAGTATCACTCCCCCTTTTTGACAAACATCAAAAACTTAATTTCCATTCGGGGGTGGTAACTGGTCAAAAATGGATTTGTACTTGGTCCGGGCATTGGTGAGAGCGACAGAGAGTGCATCCTTTACACTGTCCATTAAAGAATTCTATGCTTGAATATCAGCCAATAGTGATATTAAGCCATCTAAAGTGCTTCCCTCTTGAGTAGTAGATAAGTATGTGGCTCAGTTGATCTGTTCTTGGACTGATGAAAGATGGGGAAGGAATAATGTCTAAAGTGTCATTATGTCCATCCTGATCTTGTGTTCTTCATTTCTTAAGTCCAATTGTTGAGCCATGAGCTGTTGAAGCTTTGTATAAAAATTCTGAACTAAATTTGGCTCGGTGGTCAACTTATTTGAGAGATCGGTGATCTCTTTCTCAATTGCCTCTATTTTATTCTTAATGTCTTTAATGAATAAAGAAAATGTGCAGAGTTTCTGAAATAAGTAATGAATGTGCTTGAGTTGAGGAGTCAACTCAGCAATAATTTGACAAGTTTAACTTTGCCAATAGCTATAGCTTTTTGTACCTCTTCTATCATCTTAGCAGTGAGCTCTTTGTCTTTCAGCTTGCTCAAATACTCCGATGCATCTACTCCAGATGTCTCTATCTTTGTTAGGAGTTCATCCAGTTGAATGTGGATGGCTGCATCAGTTGATACTATAGCTTTAGGTAGCATATCTATTAGGAGTGCTTTTACCTTCTGAAGTACTTTATTTTTCTTTTGAATGACCATTTGCTTCTCTTGTTTGTCCTTTGCTTTGCACAGTTCACTAAAATCAATGAGTGCTTGCCCCTTTAATTTTGCTATGTCTACATTGGGCAAAACTATTTGTTTTGATAAATCAACTTTCAAACTATGCTTTTTCACTTTCTTTTCTTTACCTTTCACTGATGGAACTAAGACAATTGCTTGTGAGGCTTGATTACCCTCGGTAGGTTGCTCAGTAGAGGCAACACTTTGATCGGTTCCTTTAGCCTCTGTAGAGTCCTTTGGTGTCTCAATACTTGGTGTCCCAGTTGCAACATTCTCAGTGCTAGAAGGTGCTTGAGATGTATGTTCTTGAGTAGTACCTTCTCTTGTTGCAGACTTGTGACCTTCAGTGCCTTGATCTATATCCTGAGGAGTTTTGGTTGAGATAGGTTGCTTGACTGGTGGATAAGGCTGAACTTGTTCCAAAATGGATTCACTAGATACAAGTTTTGCATATGCAGTGCCTTCTATCATTTCCTATTCTAGGGCCTCTGTATCCAAGACATCTTCATCTATTTGAATGGTGTCAATAGGGTCTTGTTCGGTAGCATCAGGACCTTGCTCGGTGACATCAGGATCGTGCTCGGTGACATCAACGATTTCAACTATAGCTTGCTCACCAGCATCTTTGATTTTAAAGATTTCCTGCCACTTTGCTTTTGTCTCATTTTCTACTTCAATATATAGTCCATTCATCAGTTTTAAGGCTCTCTATTTGACACGAAACTTTGAATTGTAGGTTGTTAGGTGTTCCTTTATTTCAGCTACTGACATATCAGGAAAGAGATGGACTAGACTTCTTTCTCTGATTTGTTTCTCTGAGTCCATTGCATACTTCCTCCTATTATCAATATGCAGATACAATTCATTTGGAAGTGACCTAGCTAGTTCTAATGGAGCTAACCAGAACTTTAGAAGTGTGCAGATGACAGCTTCTTCAATTTGTCTCTTTTCATCATTGTTCCTGGTTTCATACTTGACATATCTACATCCTCCAAATCCACCATATTCTTTCAGATTAGCACAGAAGTTTTCAACACTATGAATATTTACCTTCTTGCTCTTGACAATTTGAAATTTGCTTGCATCTTTTGATTCGGTATCACTAGACTCTTTTGCCAAAATGAGTCTTTGATTAGATTTCTTGTATGTCCTTGTTACCTTGGGAGCAGTAACACTCTTTGTCTTCTTACTCGGTGAAGCTGCAGATGCTCTAGTGTTAGGTCGTTTTATTGGAGGTGGAGTCGGTGAGACTTTTGACATGTCCTGTTTCTTTCTCTTTAACACTTTACCCTTAGGCAATTCAGTGCTTAGTGTTATAGCTACCTCTTGGGCTTCAGATTCCTCTTCGGTAATGGCAATGGTGCCTTTGATAGGTGTAGAGGAAGAGTCTTCTCCGAATTTCTCTAACAATGCCTTAATCATCTTTGTTGCCTTTCTTGTAGCTTTGGGTACTACAATATTCATCTTTACCTTTTCCTTTACTTCCTCATAGGTATCATACCTCAGCATGGTAGCATGTTTGGGCAATGTAAGAAATGCATCAATTTGTTGTTTTGTGATGTCAAAATCAATCTTGTAACCCATTGGTGACAAAGATTGAGTCCTCAGTTCCACAACATTCACATAACAGTAATCAGTGTCAACTTCAAAACATATATCATTTTTGTATTTCTCTACTAGCTGGGGTGGAATCCTATATCTGTTATGCATTTTCTCTTGAAATTTACTGAGGTAATCATCCGTGATATCATTGAAATTATCACCTAACTTCTTAATGAAGTCATTAATCTGATGGGTGATAGGTCGATGTAGCTCCCAAACAACTTTATCAACAGATGGAAAGAATTTTTCAAAGTAGAAAAACATGCATACCAGTAATGATCCAAACTTTAGAGTATTAGCCGAGTTGTTCTTCTTCGGCTTCCTGATGGTGTTCAGATTTTCAAATAGGTTCTTCAGCAACACCTCACATAGGTCAATTTTCATTCCCTTTTTCACAATTTTGTAAGCCAAGTCTACTGTTGCACATGGAACACTATTTTCCCTTTCTGATTGGAAGAAATAGTAGCCCATTACTCTGATGGCAAACTTTAGTTCTTCATCAGTGACATTATTCAGTTTCAATCCTCTGCAATCAGATTCCACTCCGGTTAAACTGATCAATTCCTTTTGTGATATCATCTTCTGGGCTCGGGCATGATCATAGATAGGGTAATCGGTAATCAGATGAATGATTTCCTTGGTAATCTTAAATGGTTGTTCTTCTAGCCACATGAAATCATCATGAACTCTGCTGAGAAAAAACTTGACCCACTAGGGTTTGAACACATGAGGATAGGTTAGGGCTTCAATTAATCCCTTGACTCTAATGTGCTCATACTTGTTGTTCAATATACCATCGGTACATAGCTCATCATAGGTGTCTCTGATTTCCACATGACCGAGTTCTTCAACACGACATTTGGTGAAGAATCTCACATCTTCAACTAACAACACTCTGTCCAGGATGAGTGAAAAGGCAATTTTGTCATCCAGTTCAGAACAGACTTTGGGGGTCAAAGAGTATTTTAGTGAGGGCTTCTCTACATTCTTGACAACTATGGGACCTTGGATCTTGGGCACCATTTGAAGATTTCAAATAAAAAACTAACAAAGAGTCCTTAGGGTTTCAGGATTTCAAACTACAGACGCTTTATACTTAGCAGATAATGGCAACTAGATACACTTAGTAAACCATCTTAACAATGTGTAGAGATTTGATGTAAATACCTTGAATTTTCTTTGTAGGAGGTTTGATCGCCTTTGAATTGCTTGCTCTGCTTTCTAGAAAACTTGGTAAGTGTAAATGACCGCGAAAATGCTTTTAAGTACACAAAATACCTTATTGAGCTCCGTGCGGATTAGCTCAAAATATTAAATGCACTCAGTTCCTCTTTAACCAATTTACTCTCCTTTTTCGTTTTAACCAAGTAACCAAACTTCCTTCATTTACCGACTTGACAGGCTTCTTGTATTCACCGACTTGACAGGTTTCCTATAAAGTGCTTCAAAGACTTTGATAGAATTTCAAACTTACTATTACATCTTAACTATGCAGATTTTGAATTAAGTACATAATAGAATAGGAACTGTTAAGATTTTAACCTTCAGAGAATGCAGTCCCTTCATACCTTTATTGATTAATTTGGAATAGGTGCACCTAACTAGATAGGTAAGGTGCTTTCTTCATTTGACACAATTTCCTCCTTTTTCCAAATCATCTTTAATTTTTCTTTTATTTCTTCAGTGTCTTTTCTAGGTTGATCTCTGCAATCTCCAACTAAGTGTCCAGCTTTGTGACAATGAAAACATGCCATACCAGGATTTCTCCATGATCTTCGGTTGTACATCCCAAACCTTATAAAATAGTTGGCACTTATATGTCCATATCTTCCACAACATTCACACCATATCCTTGTATTGTAATCCCATGGTACTAGAGAATACTGTCGGTAAGGATCTGTGTGAGTTCAGTAACCTCTAGCATTTGCTTGGTGTGCATGCATATAGTTCTTTTGCTTAAACCAGCACTTCTCAGTACTATGTCCATATCTATTGCAATTTTTACAAAACCCTTTGAGTTTTGCCTTTTGATAATTGTTAACAGACTTTGTCCTACATTGATTAGATGTGTGACCATATTTATTGCAATTGTAACAATAACCATTAGACTTAGTGGCATTTGGTTGGTTACCTTTTCTGATTTGGCATATGTTAGCAGTGTGACCTTGATTTCCACAGTAGTTACAAATGTTGGTATTTTGGTATGGTTTTGTCATTGATGTCAACACCTACTAAATACACCTACCTTGGAGATCCAGCAACATTCACTGGCAAGCAGTAATCTGTGCAACAGTTACTGGTATATGATCAACCGATAGGATATAATGTTCACCAGTACCTGGAATGACATGGAAGACACTTGGTAATGTCGAAGACATCATGTGGACACTTTATTTTGAAGTACTAATCATTGATATATTCTTATTTGCATATTTGCCTTTACCGGCAAATAGGTCCAGGTTATCTAGGGTTACACCGATAGGTTTATCTTTTCCAAATCAGCATGGCACACTATGGAGATGATTTATTATTATTATAAATGCATTAAGCCGACATGTTTTATCGGTTATTGCATCGGATATTATATTATTTGTAAAATGTTTTATTGTAATATCTTGTAGAGCCGACCTACTAAAATTGGTCTTAGGGTATGGTATAAATGTAAGATCTTATCTGTAAGATCAAGTGTGGAATGCGAAAAAGATTTGAGTGAAGGTATATGCAAGATTAAGTAGAGGCATACATGAAGACATCATTTTAAGGTGAAGTTAGGTTTTTGTAGAAGCATATCAACATTACACTGGTACTGAATTCAGCATATGAAGATGCGATTTTGTACAGTACATTCTTATTAGATTTAACCATCCAACTGTAGTCAGTGTGACTCCCATTTGTGATTGAGCAGTGAGCTCTAGGTTGTTGGCCTTTCTGCATGTGCAAACCCCTCCTTGTACACTTACTATCTGCAATAGTATCATCTGATTGTGGGTAAGGTTTCCCATCGTGGTTTTTCCCCTTACAGGGTTTCCACGTACAAATATTGGTGTCATGTGTTGTGGATGACCTTGTGTTTATGTTTCATGCATTAATTCTTACCGGTATGGCAATTTACTGCTAACATTGTCTACCGGCATACTTAACTGGTTTGCCGGTATTAAGCATTAAGTTGGTTAATAAATTTTTGGTTTGAATTTTTTAGACAACTGATTCACCCCCCCCCCCCTCTCAGTTGTCTCCGGGACCTAACAATTGGTATCAAAGCTTAGTCCTCTTTTTGCAGAAGTTTAACAACTTGAGGAGATCCAATGTCTACTAATTATTTCAGAAAGGATAGTCCTAAACTTGATGGAACCAACTATGGGATATGGAAGATCAGAATGGAGACACATCTGAATTGCATTGGTAAAGACATCTGGGAAGTTACTAAGAATGGTTATAATTTTGTTGTAGCTGGTCAGACTGCTCCAACTACTTTAGCTAAAGATGAAGAAAATGATTGCAAAGCAAGAGAAGCACTCTTGAGCACATTATCAGATCAACAAATCATGGGATTATCAGATAGATCTACTGCTAAAGCTATTTGGGATCATTTGGAAACACTGAATGAAGGAGATTCCACAGTCAAAATTGCAAAACTTGAAAGCTTCCGAGTCAGGTATGAACATCTGAAAATGGAAGAAGATGAAAGGATTTTTGCTTTTATGGAAAGAGTAAATAAAATTGTTTTGGGTATCAAATGTTGTGGAGGAACCTTGAGTGAGGATGAGATTGTTTCAAAAATCATAAGAGGTTTGCCACCGGCATATAAAATGAAGGTTACTACTATAAATGAGTTGAGAACAATGCCTAATACATTAGTAACTAGGGATACATTGATTGGAAAACTTTCAGCTTTTGAAATTGAGGAATTTGGTCTTGTTGCTACTATAAAAATGGATTTGGCCTTCAAAGCATCAACATCATCTGCTCCATCTTTTGACAAATTAGACTAGAGAGCCTTTTATGCAAGAGAACTTGAAGAACTTGAAGCACTATTTGCAAGAAAAATGCAAAAGGCCCAATTGGAAGTAAGTATGAAGGTAAAGCACCCTTTAAATGTTTTAACTGCAATAAGATTGGTCATATGGCTTCAAGATTCCCTGATAGACATGCTAGACTAAGAGAAGAAGCTAGAAGAACATACAAACCTAATCCTGAATATCAAAGATATAGATTTAAGAAAAACAAAGACAAATCTTGTTACATTGCTGATGAAGGTGTGACTGATGATTCTGACGAGGATCCAGCAGATAATGGATGGGTCTTTGTTGCTATAACAGAAGATCAACTGGCACCTATTATTCAACTGATAGAACAAGCCCTAGCATCTAAAATTGAATCAAAGGATAAATGGATTATCGACTCAGGATGCTCACATCACATGACTGGAGACAAAGGTAAATTCTTGAACTTCCAAGAATACAATGGAGGTTTAGTAAGATTTGGAGATGACAAATCCTATTCACTCAAAGGTAAGGGTTCAATATCTTTTGATGGTAAACATAACATTGACAATGTCTACTATGTTGAAGGATTAAAACATAATCTTTTAAGTGTTGGTCAATTAGTTGAGAAAGGTTTTCAGTTACAATTTGAAATTGGAAAATGCAAAATCATGAATAGAACTGGTTTGGAAATTGCAACCGGTAATCAAACTAGAGGTAATATCTTTCCTTTGAATAACAGTGAAAAGGCATGCTTAATTGCACATATAGATGAAAGTTGGTTATGGCATAAAAGACTGTGTCATGTAAATTTTGATTGCATGGTAAAAATCAGTACTTCTAAGGCAGTTAGAGATCTACCTAAAATTGTGAAACCTCAGAATACAATTTGCAAGGAATGTCAATTTGGAAAACAAGTTAGAGCTAGTTTCAAAAGTATTCAAGAAAAATCCAATAATGCTCTTGATTTAATTCACACTGATCTATATGGTCCAGCTAGAACTAAAAGCTTACAAGGTGATAGATATTTAATGCTAATTATTGATGATTATTCTAGAATGTGTTGGGTTACTTTTCTCAAAGAAAAATCAAAAGCACTTGGGAAGTTCAAACTATTCAAAGCAATGGTTGAAAATGAAACTGGTAAGAAAATCAAATGTTTAAGATCAGATCAAGGAGGAGAATTCACATCTAAAGATTTTAATACATCCTGTGAAGTGAATGGAATCAAAAGACAGTTATCAGCACCTCAGACACCATAATAGAATGGAGTTGTTGAAAGGAAAAATAGAACTATCTTGGATGCAACAAGAAGTATGTTATCAGAAGCAAATCTACCACATGTGTACTGGAGAGAGGCAGTAAGCACTGTTGTCTATACATTCAACAAAGTTCACATCAAAGGTGAAACCAGTAAGACCCCTCATGAACTATGGTTTGGTAATATTCCTACTCTTAAGTACTTCAGAATTTTTGGAAGTAAATGTTATATTAGAAGAGATGAGTATATTGGCAAGTTTGATCCTAGAAGTGATGAAGGAATATTTCTTGGTTATTCATCTAAGAGCAAGGTATATAGATGTTTTAATAAAAGATTACAGAAAATTGTTGAGAGTACAAATGTAAAGATTGATGAACAATTCAGAGGAACTTCAAGATATATAGACTTTGAACCGGAAACAAAAATTATGACAAATGAACCTACAATAAATCCACCGGTACATAATGATGATCTAGTTACTCTGGTATCATCAGAGGATTCCATAGTAATTGAAGAACAACAATAGACTAAGACACCCCAGTATGTAAGAATGAATCATTCTGAAGATCAGATAATTGGAAGCAAATTTAAAGGATTTATGACAAGAGGAAGATTGGCAAATGAAGAGGTATGTCTTATTTCTCAAATTGAACCATTAACTATCAATGAGGCATGTGAAGATAAATTTTGGATTAAAGCTATGGAAGAAGAATTAGGACAAATTGAGAAAAATAATACTTGGACATTAGTTCCCCGGCCTAAAAATAAAAATGTAATTGGAACCAAATGGGTATTTAGAAACAAACTTAATGAAGATGGTAAGGTTGTCAGAAATAAAGCACGACTAGTGTGTAAGGGATATTCTCAAAAAGAAGGAGTTGATTACAATGAAACCTTTGCACCGGTAGCCAGAATTGAGGCAGTTAGATTATTCTTGGCTTTTGCAGCTCACAAGGATTACAAAATTTATCAAATGGATATTAAATGTGCATTTTTCAATGGAGATCTTGAAGAGGAAGTCTATATTGAACAACCTGATGGATTTTCTTTGATAGATGAAAATGATATGGTTTGAAGATTAAGAAAAGCTCTGTATGGATTAAAACAAGCCCCAAGAGCTTGGTATGCAAGATTGGATAAGTATCTTTTAAAGATTGGTTTTACTAAAGGAAATGCAGATAGCAATTTATATTACAAAGTAACTAATGATGACATCTTGATTATTGAAGTATTTGTTGATGATATAATCTTTGGAGGAGAAGATAAATTATGCAAAGAATTTTCTCTTGAAATGCAGCAAGAATTTGAAATGTCTATGATTGGAGAAATAAAATTCTTTTTAGGATTGTAGATTTTACAGAGTGATAAAGGTATATTTTTGAGTCAATCTAAGTACTTGAAAGAACTACTTAAGAAATTTGGGATGGAGAACTCTAAACTGGTAAGCACACCTATGACTACAAATGACAAATTATCTCAAAGGGATGAATCTACACCTGTTAATCCAACTAGATACACATCTATGATAGGAGGTTTACTATATTTGACACAAACCAGACCTGATATTATGAATGCAGTATGTATAGTTTCTAGATTTCAGAGTAATCCTAAGAAAAATCATGAATCAGCAGTGAAAAGGATTTTCCGGTACTTACAAGGCACAACAAATCTTGGATTATGGTATCCTAAAGATGAAAATTTTGATCTATGTGCATATACAGATGCAAATTGGGCAGGAGATGTGGATGATAGAAAAAGCACCACTGGAGGAGCATTCTTTCTTGGAAAAAGATTAGTTTCTTGGTTGAGTAAGAAACAGAGTTGTACATCTTTATCAACAGCAGAATCAGAATATGTTGCATTAGCAACAAACTGTGCACAGGTACTTTGACTTAAGCAAATGTTGAAAGACATAAAGGTAAAATGCAAAGAACCTATTACTATATACTGTGATAACACTGCAGCAATTGATATATCTAAAAATATGGTATTACATTCTAAAACAAAACATGTTTCTATCAAACTGAATTTTCTAAGGGAAAAAGTTGAAGAAAAAGAGATAAAACTAGTTTATTTGAATACTAAAGAATAGCTTGCAGATATTTTCACAAAACCTTTTCCTAAGGAAACTTTTGAGTATCTTAGAGATCAGCTCGGAGTCATACCACCACCAGTAGTGACTTAGACAGTTGATGATTGTCATCAACCGACAGAATTAAATGGACAAATCTTTTATTCCAGTATTTGATGAGGAAGCTACTTCTCAGGGGGAGTAGTTGGTATATTGAATTGGTTGGTATTTTGTATGAGGGTTAACTCACAAAGCTAGTTCCCACTTTTTGGTACGTCCTGATTTTTGCTAAAATCATACATTTTTTAGAAAATATAATGATTTAAGATTTAAGAGGTCCCATTTTAAGTAATTAATTGAAGAGAGTTAAATCAAAGGCTCTTAGATCAAAATTTATTGGATATAACCTCTCTACTTCTAAATCATACTTGCAATGGAGTATCCTTTGCATCTATCAAATGCTGATAAAAAACCAATTTTACATTAGCTTGTGGGTGGTCAAATTAATTCATTTAAAAGTTTTTTTTAATAAGTATTTAGTCCTTATTATAAGCTTTCCAAATAGTATAACTTTTTAATATATTTAATTTCATTAATATAATTTTATTTTATTTCTTATGAATGTAGGTTTTTCACCAAACATGAACTTCTTTGTTCAATGCATTGGGAAAAATAGTAAACTAATTCAAAAAAATTCAGAAAACTATCTATGCCCTAGGTGTTGATGTTTTCTTTCTAACAAAAAAAAGAAAATTGAATTTTGATATGTATAGAACAAGTTATGTGTTCAAATGTACACCTATATCTAGATTATAATTAGTCGAACTTCAAAACTTAATAAATTGAAAAATATTCAACATATCACTATCAAACCAACTGCATGCCCTGGGTATTGATGTTACAAACCAAAATTCAAAAGAATTAAGTATTTATCATTTATAGAAAAAAACTTATGCATTTCGGGATACACATCACTCTTAAAAAATGTTGTTTGTTGTAAAAAAAATATTTTTTGAGGGAGATGGAAAAATCGATAAAATTTTATTCAAACAAATTTGAAAAAAATATATTTTGAATCTACAAGCAAGATGTTAAAAATCACTTGTTTATATCATCTTCAAATTCTTAATGGTTTAAAAGTTATAGGTGTCGGAAAGTGAAGGTTTTTTTCAAAATATTCATATAAGTGTCAAAGTTGGTCAAAAAGTGGGAACCAGTATTGTGAGTTCACCCATGAACTTGACCTTTTGTGACTTTGGCATTTGATGTCAAAGGGGGAGAGATATCTATGGAAAAACACATTATCCTTTTGGAAAGAAAAAGAGATTTTAAGGGAAAGTTTTTTTTGAAAGATTGGTATTGTTACTCCCAGGGGGAGAAATGAAGATTGTTGGTTTTTGTATTTGGCATTTCTGTTTTGGCACTTTGATGGTTTTTCCATCTTGTGTTGCCATAAATGCCAAAGGGGGAGATTGTTGGTATTTTGGTATGGTTTTGTCATTGATGTCAACACCTACTAAATACACCTACTTTGGAGATCCAGCAACATTCACCAGCAAGCAGTAATCTGTGCAACAGTTACTGGTATATGATCAACCGACAGGATATAATGTTCACCAGTACTCGGAATGACATGGAAGACACTTGGTAATGTTGAAGACATCATGTGGACACTTTAGTTTGAAGTACTAATCATTGATATATTCTTATTTGCATATTTGCCTTTACCGGCAAGTAGGTCCAGGTTATCTAGGGTTACACCAACAGGTTTATCTTTTCCAAATCAGCATGGCACGCTATGGAGATGATTTATACTTGTTATAAATGCATTAAGCCAACATTTTTTATCGGTTATTGCATTGGATATTATATTATTTGTAAAATGTTTTATTGTAATATCTTGTAGAGCTGACCTACTAAAATTGGTCTTAGGGTATGGTATAAATGTAAGATCTTATCTGTAAGATCAAGTGTGGAATGCGAAAAAGATTTGAGTGAAGGTATATGTGAGATTAAGCATAGGCATACATGAAGACATCATTTGAAGGTGAAGTTAGGTTTTTGTAGAAGCATATCAACATTACACCGATAGTGAATTCAACATATGAAGATGCGATTTTGTACAGTACATTCTTATTAGATTTAACCATCCAATTGTAGTCAGTGTGACTCCCATTTGTGATTGAGCAGTGAGCTCTAGGCTGTTGGCCTTTCTGCATGTGCAAACCCCTCTTTGTACACTTACTATCTGCAGTAGTATCATCTGATTGTGGGTAAGGTTTCCCATCATGGTTTTTCCCCTTACAGGGTTTCCACGTACAAATATTGGTGACATCTATTGTGGATGACCTTGTGTTTATGTTTCATGCATTAATTCTTACCAGTATGGCAATTTACTTTTAACACTATCTACCAACATACTTAACTGGTTTACCGATATTAAGCATTAAGTTGGTTAATAAGTTTTTGGTTTGAATTTATTAGACAACTGATTCAGCCGCCCTCTCAGTTGTCTCCGGGACCTAACAACAAATAGGCTTCTTTCTTTTGATGTTATTCTTATTTCCATCTTGCTTTGATGATTCTCCTCTCTCGATAGTATGAATTCCTTTCTCGGTAGAGTCTTTTCCTTTGTAACTGAGTCCTGCATCTTTGTTGGGTCTTCTTGTATTCAGTTGCTCATCCAGCATCTTTGATGCTTCATAACTCTTCTTTAGTGTTTCTTTGGATTTCTTCTTTGTTTCAAGTTCATCGGTCAACCTTGATACTTCAAGTTTCAATGCTTGATTCTCATCATTTTTTCATAATTGCTTCATGATGTGCATAACCTAGTTGATCTGATAGGTTTTGTTGAATTCCAGTTAACCTTGTGATTTCATCATTCTTATCAGATACTAAGACTTCAAGTTGTTGTTTCTCTCTTTCTAGATCTCTTACTTTATCCTCAGTTGTTCTCAATGCATCTAGATTTTTAGTCATCTGTGTATTGAAATGTTCATGTTCTCTTTTCATTGCTTTTAGTTGATCAGCCAGTGCTTTGTTCTTTTCTTTCAATACTTCAATCATTTCTTCAGTCTCTTCAGATATATTGTTCTCAGATGATGTCTCAATTTGTTCCACTAACTCTTGAGAGTCCTGCAAATCATCAGATAATCTTCTTCTCACTTTCAGAGATTTTTGCATTTGCCTTTGCATGTCTGCAATCACTTGATTAGCATGATCCAGCTCTTCTTGCAGATACACAATCCTTCGAGATTGTTTATAGCCTTCCATTGATAAGATATTTTTCTTTAGGTAGTTAAACCCTTTTCCAAGATTCAAACTCTGATACCAATTGTTAGGCCCAATATGGAAAGCTAATGTACTGAGAGGGGAGGGGTGAATCAGTATTTCAAAACATTTCTTCAACAATATCTTTACTATTATGCATAAACTGAATAGTGCAGTAACATAATATAAAACTAAAACAAATAGATAACAATCATACATGATTCACTCCATAACACATGTATTTTGATTACGCAGAAACTCTTGGTTAGAGAGAAAAACTGCGGTGGGGATGGCACCCACAACTTCACTACTGCAATAATAAAGAGTGCTCGGTTAGAGCTACATGTTTAGCTATTTCTGATAGCATACCCTATTAGGAGTAACAAGATCTGTTAGATTTACCTTGCTAAAGGATTTTACAACACTTCATCTAAATGATGCACCTGGTTAGAGGCTTTACAATTTATAGACTTGATTAGAGTCTTTTACCCTGTTAAAGGTTGCTCTTACAACTTCACAATATTACAATAAAATCATTACAAATATCTGCAACTTTACATCTGGAATGTTATAGCAGATTCTATGTGCTCAGAATAGATTACCTTGCTTATAGCATACCTCGGTAAACCATATAGTAACTCGGTAAATCCTTCTGTTTACTTTGTTCTTTGACTGTTCTCTAAAAACCTTCTCGGTGACCTCTATGTCTCTGTAACAGTCTTCTTACACTCATGCACACACCTTTAACTCTTTAACTCATGTTCTATAAATAGATCTCTTATGCTGGTGATCCAATTCATTGTTTTGATCTTACAAACATGATTTATTGAATGAACAACCATGCAAAATATTTCATTAGTTAGATAACCTCGAAATCATACATAATCTTTAAGTGCAATTTCCAATGTGATAATAGTTAGATGTGCCTCGATCTTGTAAAATGTTTTCATATGCATGTCCAGGTTCAATGAATCTAGTAACATGTTTCACTCAGTCTAAATCAACTCAATGTGTCATCTTTGCTGCTCGGTAGACATGTAAAGATACTCAGTAGACAGCTCGGTGTATACTGCATTCTATGACTACTTTCTTCTATAACCGACTAGACTGTACATACCAACTAAATATTTCGGTAATAGATAACCGACTAGAGTATATAGTATAACTTTGACATAAAACTAATGGCAATCTGATAAGTAGTAATAGGAAGTGAGTAGAACTCTGCCCGTGTTGTATCAAAATCTAAGGTTGGACCCCATTCTATCCTCTCCTTGTGCACTCTGGCATATATGGTGGTACCCTGAGGCATCCCCTTGGTATGACCAAACTATTAGTACACATGAATCAAAAGTAATCGCTCTACTACGTAGGGGGTATGCCCTATCAGGTACCTACTATGTAATAACACAGTGATCTCTATAGAATCCGCAGCCCAAACCTCACAATCTATATAAGGTATCCATATCATCGAGGACCCGTCTCCAATACTCCAACTTCCCAAGCATGGGCTGGGAAGCTACCTATTGATAAATGAACAAATAAGGAAGCTCGACTGGCCATAATCTCTTCCCCACTAGCTGGGTCACTACTATATGCTCCCATGCCCAGATCTGAAGAAGTGTCATCCCTGCTGACAAACTCACTACCTTATTGTATATTACATGGTGCAAACCATAGTATAAGTGGGACAACACACAGATCCCCCATTCATACCGTATCTTGTGCCCCACCATTTGTTGCAGTACATGACCCCATCCGACAGAAAACCCATGTGACCTCTTGTCCGAACAAATAAAGCCACTAACCAAATATTTTTGCACCGAAGGCAATAATGCATATTGAACAACCATGTCCTGCCACACAATCAAATATCCACTAATATGCAGATCACCAAAAATCTATCGTAGTGCCTTTGTGCCTCCCTGCTTCTGAATATCATAGGTGACTAACTCACCTGTGATAGGAATCCATAGGATCTGGAATACATCCTCCAATGTCACTATGATCTCTCTAGTCAGCAAATGAAAGGTGTTATGATTACGATGCCACCTCTCTGCTAATGTAGTCAATAGAGCCATGTTTTTTGATAACACGACATGAACATGATGTGAGATAAGCCACACACAACAATAACAACTCTATCATCATCTGTAAGATCTCTCCTCATGAAAAACATCTTCAGGTATCGCTCCTGAGATATCAACACACCAAATGATGCCTACAATCAAGATATCAACACCATATCAATTCTATCTATCAAATGGATCAATCATCATAACTTAAATCAAACAAGTATTTTATCGACTCAATGTGAGATCTTAATCAGTCTCATTGAGCCCCTATCAGTGATGAAAGTCACGCTATCATTCGGAAGTTTTGATCATAAACTCTTATCAAATTAGGTGGGTTCATCTTAGCCTATCCTATCAGGGGACTTAGTCATGAACCTATCAAACCCTTGGAGTGTTGATCATACACTGTCAAGTGGACCTCCTATCAGTGATGAAAGTCACACTATCATTCAAAAGTTTTGATCATAAACTCTTATCAAATCAGGTGGGTTCATCTTAACTTATCCTATCAGTGACAAAATTCACGCTATCATTCAAGAGTTTCGATCATAAACTCTTATCAAATCAGGTGGGTTCATCATAGCCTACCCTATCAGTGGTGAAAGTCATGCTATCATTTAGGATTTTTGATAATAAACTCTTATCAAATCAGGTGGGTTCATCTTAGCCTATCCTATCAGTGACAAAAGTCATGCTATCATTTGGGAGTTTTTTTATCATAAACCCTTATCAAATTAGGTGGGTTCATCTTAACCTATCCTTTCAGTGATGTCAGACACCCTATCAACTCAAGAGTTTTGATCCTAAACACTTATCAACATGGGATGGTTCATCTTAGCCTATCCTATCCGGTGACTTAGTCACAAACCTATCAAACCCTTGGAGTGTCGATCATACACTATCAAACAGACCTCTCCTATCAGTGACGTAAACCATGCTATAATCAAGAGTTTTGATCATAAACTCTATCAATCATACACAAACATACACTTTATCAAGTCCTACCAACATCAACACATTTAAAATTTCTCACATATCGGAGAAATTCAAGTACTCTCGATCATAGAAACAAGTACCAGACATCATCTACAATCTAAATATCAAAATTGCAAACTTCAAAAAATTCACTAGCTGTAAAAAAAATCTCATTGTGTCATATGCACTAAAACATTTTTTATATGCGCTAACATACATATCATATGTGTTAATAAACTAATTAAATGTGCTAATAAGCTGATCAAATGCACTAATAATCTCATCCAATGAGATATTTCAAATATCAAATGCGCCATTTAAAACATTAAATGCGCTATGATAAACATAGTATGCGCCACGCAAAAAATTGTATGTGCTATTTAAAAATTAAAAGCGCTGAAAAAAGAGTGAAAAACTAGGGCACAAATTCACATGGAAAAACATACAAAAAAAGATTAAAAAATCTACCTGAAAAGCTCAAAAAATCACACAAAGAGGTTCAAAATCCAACTTACCGGAGGTCCATACACTGTTGGCCTCTCAAATTGAAGAAATTTCTCAAATCGATGATGGTGATGAGGTGGCACCATTTTGTTCCTTCTCTTCTTCTCTTCTCCAAGCTCCAATCTCCAAATGACAAGTGCACAAATGAGCTGGAAAGAAAGCCCTAGAGTTTATATGGTCAGTGGTGATGTCACCTTGGGTGTGTTACCTAGATGGATGTGTGGGGAATATTTTCTCTTCTCACACCACATTTTCACAAATCAAACATTTTTTTTATCGAGAGATCAAAATCGAAAAAATTTAAAAATCGAAAAAACCGTCAAAAATCAACAAAATCGACTTAATCATCAATTTTTTCTCAATTCATCTCATTAGGGAGCATGGTTATCATATTAACATCCAAATCAATATTTGGGGCACCATATCAAAAATTTTGGCAACATATCGAGCGGTTTTTCTTTGAATCAACATGTAGTCACACATCACTTCAAAGAGGGGCAAAATGTAGTCACCTATTTTTGTCCACTTAATTAAATGAATATTATTTGTTTAATTATCATCTATCAAACCATTAATTAAATTAAGATTTTATTAATGTATCCTTTCTTCTATTCAACTATTAATCAAATTTAATATTTGATTAATTAACCTTCCTTCTGTTAATTGAATAAATCTTATTTATTTGATTAAATCCCCTTTCAACATTTAATTAAATTCATCTTCTGATATAAATCAATATTTATTTATAAATTACCTCCCACTTGTGTTTCCCTAAAAATACAAGCTGCACCCATTCATTGAAATAAATCATTTTATTTTAATGAAAAATTCTAATTTCTCCCACTTGCATCCTCCTACAAGATCCACTTGCATCCTAATCATTCTTCTAGAACCTCCTAAATCCCACTTAATTAAATAAAATCCTATCCTAAACATTGTCACATTCCTAAGCAAAAACAAGTCACTTCTCAAACCCCCAAAGTCTTCAATAACCATTAAAGGCTCTTACGTAAGTCATTAAGGGTTTTCTCCCCTAAAAAAAGTTAACCTTCAAAGTCTTCAAAAAAAATTTATTGCTCTTACAATACTTCACTTCTCAACACACTAACCTTTGCACAAGAGTTTGTCCACTGGACAAAGTCTTTATCCAATAACCTTGCTCTTACAATACTTCACTTCTCAACACACTAACCTTTGCACAAGAGTTTGTCCACTGGACAAAATCTCATGGTGATACTTGTCAACATGGGATTGACCACCATGTCTACTCAAGCATTTAATGCTTCTTTCCTCTCCTCTCAAGAAATCTCATGGTGATACTTGTCAACATGGGATTGGGTTGAAAATATCACATGGATTGAAAATCATTCAATCTTAGCCCTTCTTAAGCCAATTTAATCATGGCCATCCAATTGACCATTTCTTCTATAAATAGCTCCCATTTCTTCATAATCTGGATCCCAAGTTATTACATCCTATTTTTATGCATCCAAGTTATCAAGAATTTGCATTTGCCTCTCTCATAAGCTTAAGCATTTTAGATAGCAATAGCATTATCATAGCATTTTAGTCTTAGAGTAATCATGTTTAGCATAACATATCATATCATGTTAGTAGTATATCATCTTAATATCATCTTTATGCTAGCTTAAATATCATCCTAATCTCATCATCTTGCACCGTGTCATAACTAGTTTCATATCAATATTATGCTAAGATCGCGCTTGCATTTAGATCTTTTATCATTTGCATCCCTCATTCTTTAGGTAGTCATCCTAGATATCAAGTGCTCATCCAAGCTGAGAGCCACCTTGATTTCAAGGATCCTTGGAGATAGAGAACAATGGAACAATCTTAGGAGATGGATGATTAGCTTGTTTTGTCATTTAGATCTTTGTTTTGTTATGTTTCGTTGGTATACTTGCTTGTATATTCTATTGATTGGCTAACCCTAATTTCAGGTATACAATTATAACTCAACAACCTAAGATTCAATGGTGTTGATTTCCCATTTGTTCTATGTTGATCTTGTTCCTTGATAATCATTCTCCCACTAGTTTCCAGGCTCTTTATTAGCTTCTACTAGTCTATTATCCTCATCCCCTTTATTCCCAATGAAATATTGTGAGTGTTTGTCTTATTTTAAGAAAAGCATTTGATGAAATTTTTTTAGAGGAAAATTTGAACTCTTAAGAAATTGAAGAGAAACTTGAGCTAAAAAAGTACATTAAAAAATCAATTGTTGCACCCTATTTCCACCCCTTTCTAAAGTCATCTGTTTAAAGAGTCAAATTATTTTTTTTATAGACGAAGCTTTGGGAAACTTTTTTACCAAGTGATTAGTAGCATAAGATAATCTACAATTAAAATACAATTCCTCCTTAATCCAAATACTAAACTTATATTCTATTACTATAACAAACCCAATTTCTACAAGTAATATTTTAGAAGATACATTTCCACAAAAATAAATGTGAAGATGAAGTCGGAATGAGGTTGAAAAGTTTATAGAATTAAGAGAATTTTTTTAATGGATTTCTAAGAGATGAGAAGTTGAAAGAGCTCCAAAAGGTTTAGGTTATCAAACCCAAACTAGAATGGTTAAAAATGTCTAAGAAGGATAACTAAATTTAGGAATAGGATACAATAATTTCCAACAAAGAAAATCTTTATCTTTAAGAGTGTTGATCTCAAATCAATATTTCCTTTTTCTTTGTAAAGAGAAAAACCTTTCATGTAGGAGTAAATGAAAATATCTTCAAAAGAGATCTCCAATTTATTGAAATCCACTCATTCAAATTGACTGGGCATACCCAAAATTATGAGGTCTATAAATCAATCTATATTTCACAAACCTCTCTAGCTTCCATGATATTGACCTCTATATTAAGATCCAATTGTATATTTTTTTTCAATTTTATAATTCCTAGAACTGAAAAAAAATCGTAAAAAATGTCAATCGCTAGAACTAATATATTTTATGCAAGTATACCCACAAAACAATAATGAATATCTCTAACATCCCATTGTCATAAAATAAATAAATAAAAAAGTTCTCTATATTCAATGGGTTAGTGAATTCATCAACCAGCCTATTTGGTAATATAGAAATGTCATATCATTTTAATGGGGGAAGTAACCAGCCTATTTTTGTAATATAGAAATGTCATATCATTTTAAAGGGGGGAGTTTTCAACTATGCAAACCTAAAAAATGCAGCAAATGTACAAGACTGGCAGATAAATGAAGAGAAACATACTTTATCGGTGATCAATTACCCTTTGTATTTTGTTTTCCGCCAGTGATGTGTGGCCTCCTGGCACTATACTCTTATGAGCACTGATATGATTAGGGCAAAAAACTTTCGCCACATCTATGTAGGGATCAAAATCTATTAATGATCCCTATTTACATATTAAATATTAAAAATAAAAGAATAGTTGTATTCTGATTTTTAAATTATTAATAAATACATTCAATGATATATTTTGATTTTTGAATTCGATTTTTTTTTTTTTTTCAATTTTTTGAAATGTTTACATTTTATTAATGTTGGCAAATTAATATAAAGTCTCAAAATTATTTGAGTATTTTTTAAGATATTTAATTATTATTTAAATAAATGATATTAACATAAGTTTGTATGTATTGTCGGCATGTTGTTGGGTTTGCACTTGTTTCATGGTTTTGGGTTAGATCATATTGTTACATCTCTGTCGCTTTTTAAAAGGGTTTACCAGATTCAAAAACTCATTTTTATCTTCTATCAAAAAATAAGTGTCATACAAATGGTTACAATTTGTTTTGTAATCAACAAATTTAATGCAAATTGTATCGAAGTGATCATTTATAATTTATTTTTGATTTTTTTGAATATATATTATTTCACATATTTCTTCTTTTAGATTATTTGTGTACAAATTTTAGAAATAAATTAAAATGGATATGAAATTGTTGACAAGATGGTGTACATGCTTTTATTATTTATATTTGATACATGATATGATTTTGTAATTGTTATACCAATTCTTTGTATTTGAAATGTCAACTAAAAGATAGATGGCATAGTAATCACTTCAATAAATGTCTATTTTGAAGACTTTATTCTATTTTTGTTGATATCTAACCAAGCAAGATCAGCAAGTGTTCCTAGTAAAGAGATATTCTAGTTGAGTAGATGTATATTGTTTTTGTTGAATAATGTTTCTAGTTGTAGGTCATCATTGTTATAATTGCTTTGATGTAATAGAGAAGTAGCATTATTGAAAGTATAGTTGATAATGATTATTTAAAAAATTATTTATATTTGATACTTGATATGAGTTTGTATTTGTTATACAAATGCTTTGTATTTGAAATGTCAAATAAAATATAGATGGTATAGTGATCACTTCAATAAATGTCTATTTTGAAGATTTGATTCTATTTTTGTTGATATCTAACCAAGAGAGATCATTGAGTGTTCCTAGTGAAGGGCCTTTTTAGTTGAGTAGATGTATATTGTTTCTCTTGAAGAATGTTTCTAGTAATAGTTCATCATTGTTATAAATGCTTTGATATAATAGAGAAATAACATAGTTTTTGATTAATTAAGAAGGGGAAAGGACATTGATCCCTCATAGAATTAAGACAACAAACAACACATTAGAGCAACTAGCACAAAACAACAACTCACATCATGCAACCAGAAGCACATAAGAACCAACCCTACTACAGACACACTAGAAAGTAATTAAAGACATAAATATCCCAAGACGCAACCCTCCAATCAAGCCTATCTACCATCATCAAAAACATATAACCATTATCCATCATAGTATCACTTAAGCTATGACCTAAATGAGCATTATTAACAATACTATCATAAAAAAAAATGTAGATTCTTAGTAGGCACGTGAGCCTTACCATCCAAATTTAAATGATTATAAAACTTAGAGATACTAGAACTAGCAATCTTAAGCCATAACGGGCTTCTATACCTACAAGAGCTACATGAACCAGTAAGCTTAAATGCCAAAATAGAAACAAAATGACATGAAGCCCAATACCCCATCAAAAACCACAACATCATTTGTTGGCAATATGGAGGAATTGATTATATGTTGCATCAAGATGTTTTGTCATTGATGTCAACACTAGCTATTATGGTTGGTTACCGATAGACAGGTTTTGGTTACCGGTAGAAGATCTTGTATTACTGGTAAGGATTTAAAGTTTAACTAACAAAACTTTTACTAATGCATAAGTGGTGTTGGTGTGGCTTCTAGATGGAATTCAGGATGCATAAGGTGATCCTTGATCGTGCCTCAACTGATTGGAGACATCACTTTGGCATGGTGGAACCAGATTAGGTCTGGTACCTATCTAGGTTATGGACCGGTATCATGTTAACGTGTTCTCTACACATTACCAAGATGATTTATGGATTGGTTAATATTGTTTTGGTCTGAAGCCAACATGGCATATCATTGTAATATGGATGTATGTAATGATCTTATTGTAATATCTTTTAGGTGGCCGACCTAATTGGTATAGGACTTAAGGTTTGTATAAATTGATGTAAGATCTCATTGTAGATCATGGTATGGGAATGAAATATATGTTCGTGGTCATGGAATGAAATATCATATGCGGAGGAGATCTGGTTGATCATAGGTGATCGAATTGGGTTTATGTAAGAGGTCAAAGGCCTCTGGTATTGAGCTTAATCGTGATTGTAATTAGGCATGGTAGATGTTATCTCTGGCAATTCATTCTTCTGGATTATTGTCCAATTATCTTGAGGTGGTTATAACCTCTCTATAGTCAGTGAGACTCCTTTGTAATGAGCGGTATGCTCTAGGCAGTGTGCCTTCCTACATGTGCAGGCCCCTTATTGTATCACATACTTTCTACAAAAGTATCATCTGACAGTGGGTAGGCTTCCCACCGTGGTTTTTCCCTTTATTGGGTTTTCCACGTACAAATCATGGTGTTATGTGGCATGGTTGCATTGTGTTAATTCTTTGTTTCATTCTTAAGCTTTATTGCTTACCGGTATTTGTTTCTGCTATTCCGGTATTTAATGTTTATGTGCTCCGATTAAAGGTTATAAAGTGGTTCGATTAATATAATCCATTGACAACTGATTCACCCCCCCTCTCAGTTGTCCACCGGTTATCCTAACAATTGGTATCAGAGATTTGGTCCTCTTTTGCAGAAGCTTAACCACTTGAGGTATATCCTATGGCAACTAATACTTCAAATCCACCGACAACTATTTTTAGAAGAGAAATCTGTAAGCTTGATGGAACAAATTATGGGATATGGAAAATCCAAATGGAGATTCATCTAAGATGTCTTGGCAAGGATATTTGGGAGATCACTGAGAAAGGATATAAACCTTATGATCCAGCATCTGGCAATCCTGCTCCTGTAGACTTGGACAAGAATATTGAAAATGATTGCAGAGCTAGAGAAGCCCTCTTGTGTGCACTCACTAATCAACAAATCATGGTATTGACTGATAAATCATTGGCAAAGGTTATGTGGGATAAATTGCAAACTCTGAGTGAATATGAAATAGTTTCCAAAGTCTTGAGAGCCCTTCCACCAAATTACAAGATGAAGGCGACTGCAATTAATTAATTGAGAACAATGGAAAACACTTCAGTTAACAAAGACATTCTGATTGGGAAATTATCTTCTTTTGAGCTTGAAGAATTTGGACCTTTTGGAGCTACAAAATCTGAATCTGCTTTTCATGCATCATCATCTATCGATAAAATTGATTGGAAAGCCTTATATGCAAAAGAACTAGAAGATATGAGGAAAGAGGATGAAGAATTTGAGCAACTTGAAGCCTTATTTGCTAGAAGAGTACCTAAAGGATTGGCAGGAAGTAAGTATGAAGGAAAAACACCTTTTAAATGTTTTGCATGTAATAAGATTGGTCATTTTGCATCTAGATGTCCTAAAAGGAATGCAAGATTTGAAGAAAGAGTTAAGAAATAATTTAAGCCTAATTAGAACAAATATAGATTCACGAAAAACAAACAATTCTACATAGCAGATGAGGAAGGAGTAAGTGATGACTCTGAGGATGAACCGACAATAGACTTTGCTAGTGGATCCGGCAATGGAAAGGAATGGGTGTTCTATTCTTTAAAGGAAGATGAACCGAAATTGGCTATCAAGAATGAAGAAAATGCCCTGGCAATAAAAATTGAAGACAAGGATGAATGGGCAATTGATAGTAGATGCTCACATCATATGGTTGGAGATAAAAAGAAAATTTATTTCCTTGTAAGAATACAATGGCGATCAAGTCAGATTCGAGGATGACAAAGCAGGTATGATCAAAGGCAGAGGTGTTATTTCTTTGGATGGCAAGAATAATACCAATAATGTCTATTATGTAGAAGGTTTAAAGAATAATCTTTTAAGTGTTCTGATTAATTAAGAAAAATAGGTTTTCAGGACCCGAAACCTTTAACATAGGAAATTAAGATAAGTCATCAAAGAGTCCAGAGCATAAAAACCACTTACAAAATGACTGGCAATAAAGCCAGCATACCAAAAAGACAACAAAGGAAAGAAACAACAAAGAAACTAGGAAGGCACTATATAGTTATAGTCTTCAGAAAGTCATCCGCCTTTTTCACCAACTAGTCATAGGTGGCTGTAACAACTTTGAGATCATCCAGGTCCTTATTAGGCTTCTTTTCTTTCTTTTTACCTCTGGTTCTAGTTCTGGGTCCTTGAGCATCTCCCGTGCCTTCAGTGTCAGGGTCAATATCCTGGGTATCCTTCTCCTCGTCCAATTTGTTGATGAGAGTTTTAGTATTACCAGCAGAAACCTTCAGGATGTCTAAACTTTGCTCTACAATACTCTGGAGGCAATCCTCAATTTGATCCATAGCATCAGCAAGAGTATTCCTCTCCAGCAGGTCTTTCTCTATTTTCTCAAATCTGGGGTTGAAGGAGTCTCTTATATTTTCAGCTTTTGGAATAGTATTTTTTAGATCCTCAATATAACCAGCCATAGTCTTCCCTTCCCCAATGTTGATGGTTTCCAAAATCTAAATTTTGTGGTTGAGCTTCTTGTTGTCATCCACAACTTTCTTGTAACTAGTTATTAACCACTCCATGGTGTCCATAAAACCTTTCATACCCTTAGGAGGAGGATTCAGGGGAAGATCAATCTTATCGGAGTTGTCCTGTTCCTTTTTTGGAGTGTCACCAATAGTAGCTATGTTGTCAACCCTATGAACCTCTCCAATGATGACCTTCTCTAGGTTTTGTTTAGCTTCCGAAATCTTTTCCTGCTTATGAGCCTCCAGCTCCTTCACATTCTCCGCCTTTCTCTTATGCTTGTTTCTAGTTTGAGTATGGACTTTAGTTTTCTTTTACAGAGAACCTTGGGGTTTCTCCTTCTCTGAATATTCAGAGACCTCCGAGGAGGAGGAGGAGGAGGAGGAGCTAATCTGGAGGATTTTGCCTTTAGGTTTTTTGGCCTTTGAGGAAGAAGGTCTAGTTTTCATATATTTCCTCTTCTTACCAATTTCAAATTTTGAGTCATCCAAACTCTCCTCAGAGTCACTCATTGGGTCACTGTCGGAACCCTCATCCACAGAAAAAATAGAGTCTGACCCATCCTCCTCACACTCAATGGAGGGCTGTGGGCGGGCAATCTGATTAGCCATGAGATGGTTATAAATAAGAACCATTAAGCCTTGATGCATGGAAGTGTCCCCCATAGGGTTCTCTTTATAGGCCTTAATGGTGGCATTCATAGAGCATAACAAAAAATAAGGAAAGTTAACCTTCTCATCATGCCTAAAATGATTCATCAAAACAAAATGGTAGCCGTATACTTTAGTAAATCTACCATCCAATGTAATATAGCGCATTATAACAAAGAGGACCTCCCACCATGGTTTAACAAAAGCCCTAGGGGGATAGTAAGTTTTACTTAGCTTTTAAGTGTTGGTCAATCGATGGACAAGGATTTCCAACTTCAGTTTAAAGATAGAAAATGCAAAATCATTAACAAAACTAGTTTGGAGATTGCAACTAGTACTCAGACTAGAGGTAATGTCTTTCACTTGAACACTGGTAATAAGACATGTTTGATTTCTCATATTGATGAGAGTTGGTTATGACATAAGAGGTCGTGTCATGTTAATTTTGATTGTATTGTTAAGCTTAGTTCAACAAGGGCAGTTAGAGATAAGCAGTTAGAGATATACCTAAAATTATAAAGCCTCATAATCTAGTATGTAAGGAATGTCAATTGGGAAAGCAAGTTAGAACTTCTTTTAAAATCATACATGATAAATATAATGATGTTCTTGATTTGATTCACACTGACTTATGTGGTCCAACAAGGACTAGAAGCTTTCAAGGTGATAGGTCATGCTAATAATTGATGACTATTCTAGAATGATGTGGGTGACTTTTCTAAGGGAGAAGTATGAAGCTTTTGAGAAATTCAAGATCTTTAAAGCTAAGGTGGAAACAAAAATTGGATTGAAAATCAAATATCTAAGATCAGATCAAGGCGGTGAGTTCACTTCTCATGAATTTAACAGTTATTGTGAGAGAAATGGAATTAGGAGATAATTATCTGCCAGACTCCTCAACAGAATGGAGTAGTGGAAATAAAGAATAGAACCATTTTGGATGCAAAAAGAACCATGATGATTGAAACCAAATTGCCTCACGTCTACTTAAGAGAAGCAGTGAGTACAATAGTCTACACATTCACCAGAGTTCATATCAAAGGTGAAACCGATAAGACCGCTTATGAGTTATGGTTTGGACATACACCTACGGTTAAATATTTAAAAATTTTGGAAGTAAATGTTGTATCAAAAGAGATGATTCAATTGGGAAGTTTGATCCTAGATGTGATGAAGGGATATTTCTTGGATATTCAATTCAAATCAAAGCATATAGATGTTATAACAAAAGATTGCAGAAAATTGTGGAGAGCGCAAATGTGAAAGTGGATGAGTAATACAAAAATCAATCTATATCATATGACAGGGGACGGGCACTGGAAATGATCAGAACTGAACCAACAATGCCTCAACCAATACAAGACACTGAGACAGTTACACCGATACAATTAAAAAATTCAACTATGACTGATGATCAGAATAGTGAACCTGAAGTTCAAAAGACACCAAGGTATGTAAGGTTAAATCATTCCAAAGATCAAATCATTGGAGATAAGAACAAGGGAGTTGCGACAAGAAGAAAACTGGCAAATGAAGAGGTATGTCTTATTTGTCAAATTGAACTGACATCTGTTATTGATGCTTGTAAAGATAAACATTGGTTTAAGGCTACAAAAGATGAATTAGATTAGATAGAGAAGAATGAGACTTGGACATTAGTTCCCCGACCTAAAAATAAGAATGTTATTCGAACTAAATGGGTTTTTAGAAATAAATTAAATGAGGATGGTCAAGTTGTAAGAAACAAGGCTAGATTGGTTTGTAAAGGATATTCTCAAATGGAAGGAATTGATTATGGTGAGACATTTGCACCTGTAGCTAGAATTGAAGCTATTAGACTATTTCTTGCCTATGCAGCATATAAGAACTCTAAGGTCTATCAAATGGATGTTAAATGTGCATTTTTGAATGGTGAACTTGAGGAAGAGGTATACATTGAGCAACCTGATGGATTTTCACTGACAGATGATAAAGATATGGTTTGGAGGTTAAGGAAAGCATTATATGGATTGAAACAAGCTCCTAGAGCTTGGTATGCAAGGTTGGATAAATACCTTTTGAAGCTTGGTTTTACTAAAGGCAGTGTTGATAGTAATTTATATTATAAGATCAGTGATGATGATATTTTGATTATTGAAGTATTTGTCGATGATATCATTTTTGGAGGTGAAGATAAATTGTGCATGGAATTCTCTAATAATATGAAGAATGAAATTGAAATGTCAATGATTGGTGAGATGAGATTTTTCTTAGGTTTGCAGATTACTCAAACTGACAAAGGCATCTTTATCTATCAAACTAAGTATCTAAGGAATTGTTGAAGAAGTTTGGTATGGATAATTCCAAACTGATAAGTACTCCTATGGTGACAAGTGAGAAATTATCTATCAAAGACACATCTGCACCGGTAAATCTGACAAGGTATAAGTCTATGATTGGTGGCTTGTTATATCTAACTCAGACTAGACCAGATATTATGAATGTAGTAAGTATTGTTTCAAGATATCAAATTAATCCTAAAGAAAATCATGAATGTGCAGTAAAGAGGATATTCCAGTATTTGCAAGGAACAACAGAATATGGCTTATGGTATTCTAGAGAGGATAACTTCACTTTATATGCATATACAGATTCGAATGGGGTAGGAGATACTAATGACAGGAAGAGCACTTTTGGTGGAGCTTTTTTTATTGGAAAGAAATTGGTTTCATGGATCAACAAAAAATAGTCATGCATTTCTTTATCTATTGTAGAAGCTGAATATGTTGCAGCAACAACTAATTGCACTCAAGTCTTGTGGATAAAGCAATGTTGAAGGATATCAAGGTAAATTGTAGTGAACTGGTAGTGTGATAACTCTACAGCTATTAACATGTCTAAGAATCCGGTATTTCACTCTAAGACTAAGAACATATCAAAAAATATAACTTTCTAAAGGACAAGGTGGAAGAAAAGGAAGTCAAATTGGTTTATGTGAATAGTAAAGAACAAATTGCAGATATATTCACTAAACCATTGTCTAAGGAATCATTTGAGTACTTGAGAGACAAGCTAGGGGTATCTACCTCTCTGGAAAAGACTTAAGTGATGCAAGTTGGCATCAGTCTGGTATGCATCATCAACTTTATCCTTTGCTCTGGGTTGATGTAGTGGTGCTACTACTCAGGGGGAGTAGTCAGCTTTGAGATTCACATAATTTTTATATCTATGTCATATCTATGGCATTGATGTCAAAGGAGGAGAGTTATATGTGAAAAATAATGTTTATGGGAGAGAGATTTAGATCAGTTTCAGATTAGATTGCACTCCTCAAGGGGAGTTGTCGGGATTTTTTAGTTTTTCATTGTTATATCTTTTATGAGAAATGTTTGGCACTTCTTGGCACTTAGATGTTTTCTTTTTCACATCTAGTGTTGCCATCAATTCCAAAGGGGGAGATTGTTGG
Source organism: Cryptomeria japonica (assembly GCF_030272615.1). Taxonomy (NCBI): domain Eukaryota; kingdom Viridiplantae; phylum Streptophyta; class Pinopsida; order Cupressales; family Cupressaceae; genus Cryptomeria; species Cryptomeria japonica. Next base: position 679,175,172 of record NC_081409.1, on the reverse strand, counting down.
AAATCTGGAGGAATTCATTATGTGTTGCATTTGATGTTTTGTCATTGATGTCAACACTAGTCGCTATGATTGGTTACCGATAATGGTTTAAGGTTTAACCGATAGAGCTTTTACTAAGAATCTTTGACAAAATGCATAAGTGGTGTTGGTGTGGCTTCTAGATGGAATTCAGGACGCAGAAGGTGATCCTTGATCATGCCTCAACTGATTGGAGACATTGCTTTGGCGTGATGGACCCAGATTAGGTCCGGTACCTATCTAGGTTATGGACCGGTATCATGTGAACGTATTCTCTACACATTACCGGGATGATTTATGTATTGGTTAATGTTGTTTTGGTCTAAAGATGACATGGCATATCATTGTAATATGGATGTATGTAATGATCTTATTGTAATATCTTTTAGGTGGCCGATCTAATTGGATTAGGCCTTAAGGTTTGTATAAATTGATGTAAGATCTCATTGTATATCATGTTATGGGAATGAAATATGTGTTCGTGGTCGTGGAATGAAATATCATATGCGAAGGAGATCTGGTTGATCATAGGTGATTGAATTGGGTTTATGTAAGAGGTCAAAGGCCTTCGGTATTGAGCTTAATCGGGACTGTAATTAGGCATGGTAGATGCTATCTCTGGTAGTTCATTCTTCTAGATTGCTGTCCAATTATCTTGAGGTGGTTATAACCTCTCTTTAGTCAGTGAGACTCCTTTGTAATGAGCGATACGCTCTAGGCGGTGTGCCTTCCTGCATGTGCAGACCCCTTATTGTATCACATACTTTCTATAGAAGTATCATCTGACTGTGGGTAGGATTCCCACCATGGTTTTTCCCTTTACTGGGTTTTCCATGTACAAATCATGGTGTTATGTGGTATGGTTGCATTGTGTTAATTCTGTGTTTCATTATTAAGCTTTATTGCTTACTAGTATATGTTTCTTCTATTCCAGTATTCAATGTTTATGTACTCCAGTTAAAGGTTATAAAGTGGTTTGATTAATATAATCTGTTGACAACTGATTCACCCCCCCCTCAGTTGTCCACCCATTATTCTAACATCATTTACTATTGATGAGCTCCAAATTCCTTGTCAGCCATTGCATATGGTCCTTCCATGCATCTAGATTTTTCTATGAATTGAGACAAGCCTCCACCTATTGTTTCCATATTCATTGTTGTTTCTTAGCTTTCTATTTTACCTTTCTTTGCCTTAAGACAAAGCCCATAGCTGATTTTCTCATTATCCCATCCATAATAACATAGAGCGAACTTATATCTCTATCCATATGATTTTTCTTTTTAAAAAACTCCTGAGCTTTGTTTTCCATATCCTTCACACGAACCTGCAAGTCAACAATTTGACCCTTCAAATTGACAATTATGTTCACCTTCTTCATGGGGGAAGGGTCTTGAGCCCTTAAACCCATAACATCTTCCTTCGTGTTGATTAGAGAAGGGGGTCTTTGGTTTGGCATTACAACTTCAACTTCATGTTCATTAGTAACAATTATGTGGTCTTCACTAACATCCTCCAAGTCCTCTTCTTTAGATAAATAGTCTTCATCTTTAGATTACTTTAAGGAAATATCCTCTTCTAGAGCATACCCCTCATTGGAAACAAGTTATTCTTCCTTCGTAACACTTTTACATTTGTTATCCTTCTCAATAAAACTCGTAGAGAATTTGTCTCCCAGGACTATTTCTTGTTTATTACCTTCCTGCTTAACTTCCTCTTCTTCATTTGATCCTAGTACATCAAGATTGATAGTTGTAGTTTTATTTTGACGCCCTTTGCTATAAATTTTATTGACTTTAGATGAACTAGGCTTAGGAGCAAGGGTGGTTTTTAGGAGCACAACTGATGGGGAGGGATTCTCAAAGAGAGTTTCACCTTGCTCAATAGGAAGTCGGGTGATATTTTAGTGGGCTCCTTTCACTCTTCACTTGTCTTTTAACAAACTAAAACACTCACTCTCTCTTGGAGTGCTCCCTATCAAGTTGTGCTCAATAAATGCTTTAAGCATGGTTGAGATTCACAAGGGTAAATACAACCTTTAATCTATGCAATCCCCTAAAATGTAGTTGCAAGGGTGGTAATGGGTGTTTTAAAGGTGTTTCCATGCCATTCAACTGGTTCTTCAATTGTCTTTCCATCATTTCTTCATCGTTCCCTATTTCTCCTATTTTCTAGGCCTAGTAGCCCTAGATCCCCAATTAGCCCTACCATACCGTTTTTTGGGAAATCATTCAAAAATAACTCAAAGAACCTTCCAACATCTTTGGTGATCTAAGTACCCTTTTGGTTGAACTTTTGGATCCACTAGGTGAGATAGTCAAGTTTGTCCATACTCATATGGAACCCAAAAATGGCATTTATAGAGGGTTTGGGACTTAGCAGTCTTCTCCAATGGGTTTGTTGTTTTCTCTACTCTTTCACACCTCCACCTTTTCTCATAGACTCTGCCACACATTAATTTCTCATGCCAAACACTTGGCACCTTCACAACTGGTCATCCCTGCAAGCATATGCAACATTTCAATCATTTTCCTAACCGGGCTATGATTGAGCTTGCCTAGGAAAAGATGGAAAATTGATTCTCAACAACTTCCAGGCCAATACAAAACATATTTAAACTATACAAGGGTTCCATATCTCGATTCCCAAGGGTTATTGAGCAAAACTCAAGGGATTTCAAGCTAGAACCACAACTGGGCACTTAAACCCTTGCTCAGGTCGAGAGAAATTCAAATTCAAAAACACACTTCAAACCTGCACTAAAAAAATTACAAACACCTTCTAAGCTCTACAATTTTATACACCAAACATTCATTAAAGAACAGTAGCAAGGTCAATCAATTTGGTATGGATTGCTGCTCAAAAGATGAGAAAATTACAAGGTAAAATCTGGAAAATATCTTCACAATCTATTCAAACTTGCTCAAGGCATTTTCCAACCCATGTACAAACGTTCTCAAAGAATTTTATATTCCATATGGATCCTAACCAACTCTTCATCGGTTTCCTAACCACTAATGTGCTCAAAAATGCAAAAGTTGCTCAAAAGTTGCAAAATGTTGTCGAGCAATAATGACAACTTTTGCTCAAATGTGCATTTTTACATTTCATGCATTTCTACTCATCCAAAACCTCCTAGGATGACTACATAACATTAAAATGACATTCCTAAATACCAAATGAGGCTTTACAATACATTTTACATCCAAATGCAAATTTATGCCATTTTAGGCTTACAAGGGCTCATAGGCCAAATTTGAGAAAACAAATAACGTAGTTGACAATTATCCTTTAATGCATATCCAAAACACATGTGGACCTCTAAGTAGTCCATTATTAATAAACCTACCCCAAAATATAGACTATCACACCAAAATTTTGAAAATGCACTAAAACCTAGGTGCTCCTGCACCATACTCCCCTAATGAGAAAGAAGTCAAGTGACTCCTTGAGGTAACATAGAAAGGGGAATTCCAAAATTATAAAAGCCTGATTCAAGTATCCAAGTAGCCTCAGATGCTGGAAGGTTCTCCCATTTGATCAAATTCTCTATATAGGCGGTGTGCCTTGTCTTCTTGAGAACTCTAGAATCTAACACTTGCTCTTATTTTGGCATGGTTGCAGGTGGTAAGGGCAAGTTTGAAAGTGCTTGAGAGACCTATGAGACTGTGCTACATTCCTCTGGAAGTGGGCCCTTATATTGCACCAAATCTACAACAATGAATATGTGATATAAAGCCATATCTTCGGGTAGGTCTAGTTTGTAGGCATTGTTTCCATACTTTACCAAGACCTTACAAGGTCCAATCCTCCTCATCTAAAGTTTACTAGGGAAACCTTTCTGAAGTCTTGTTTTTCTCAAATGGACCATGACCAAGTCCCCAACAAAAAATTGTATATCCTTTCTTTTCTCATCTACTTTTTCTTTGATCTTTTGGGAGGTGTCTAGTGGGGTTGTCCTAACCTGCTCATGTATCTCTTGCATAGATTGAGCCATGTCCATAGAAAGTTAACTATGATGTCCCATCTTCCCAACATCTCTAAGCTCCAAAACACCTCTGGGATGAAGGCCATACACAATCTCAAAAGGGCTCTTACTGGTTGATCTATTCACACTGTCATTATAGGCAAACTTAGCTTGATGGATGATCTGATCCTAAGCTTGTCCATACTCCTTTATCAAACACCTAAGAATGTTTCCAATTGTTCTATTGACCACCTCTGTTTGGCCATCCGTTTGGGGATGGTAGGCTGAACTAAAAAACAAGTTAGTACCCAATCTCTGCCATAAAGTCTTCTAAAAATGACCAATAAACTTTGCATCTCTATCTGATACTATGCTAATAGGTAAGCCATGAATCCTAATAACTTCCTTGAAAAACAAATGAGCAATATGACTAGCATCATTAGTCACCTTACATGGAATAAAATGGGCCATTTTGCTAGATCTATCTACCACAACATAGATGCTATCAAATCCTGAATTGGTCTTAGGCAAACCAACAACAAAATACATACTTACACACTCCCATGGCCAGTTTGGGATAGGTAAAGGCTGATAAAGACCAGCATTAGAAGAGGTACCCTTAGCTCTTTGGTAAACCACACATTTATCCACATATCTTCTAATATCCCTTTGCATCTTAGGCCAATAGTAGAATCTTTGGACAAGTTCCAATGTCTTATTCAATCCAAAATGTACACTAAGGCAATTGTTGTGCTTCTCTTGCATCAAATTTTCTCTCATAGACCCTTTAGGTACAAAAAGTTGTCCTCCTTTAAACAAAAGACCATCTTGTAAGGTGAAATATGCATATTCACTATGAAAATTATTTCTAAACTCTTGACAAACCTTGTAGGCAACAACAAAGTCTTCATCATTTTGGTATAACCCCTTGAAACTATCCACTCCAATGCTTTGGAGATGCACTTCTTGTGCTATTAGCAACCTTCTACTTAATTCATTAGCAGCTTTATTACATTGACCCTTCTTGTGTTTAATGGTAAAGGTATATGACTGTAAATACTCTACCCATTTAATATGCCTATGATTCAACTTTTCTTGTGAATTGAGAAAGCTAAGAGCTTGATTATCAGTATAAACCACAAATTATTTAGGCAGCAAATAATGCCTCCACTTCCTAATGGATTGAACAAGTGCATACAACTCCAAATCATAAGAGGAATACCTTTTCCTGGCATCATTGAGCTTCTCACTGAAAAATGCAACCGGTCTATTGTATTGACTGAAGACTGCTCCAACTGCTATATTGCTTGCATCACATTCAATGGTGAAGAGCTTGTAAAAGCTTGGAAGAACTAGTACCGGTTGAGTAGCCACCTTTGTCTTCAAGAGATCAAACCCTCTTTGTGCTTCTTTGGTCCATTGAAACTTAGTCTTCACACCTCCTTTGATTGTGTCAAGCATGCCCATCCACATATCTCACTAAACCCTCTGATGAACTTCCTATAGAATTGTGCTAAGCCATGAAAACTCCTTACTTCACTTGTTGTCCTAGGTGTAGGCCAACTGATTATGGCTTCCACCTTAGAGGTATCCATCTTCAAATCACCTCTTGAGATTACAAACCCAAGATATATCAACTCTTGTTTCATGAACTCACATTTCTCCAAATTGATGGTTAGTTACTCATCACATCATTTCTTCAATACAATCTCTATATGCTTAAGATGTTCATCTTTAAACTTCCTATAAATCAATATGTCATCTAAATAAACAACAACAAATTTACCAATATAATCCTTGACTACTTGATTCATGAGTCTCGTTAATGTGCTAGGGGCAATTGTGAGTCCAAATGGCATAACAAGTCATTCATAAAGTCCTTTTGTGGTCTTGAATGTTGTCTTCCATTCATCTCCCTCCTTGATTCTGATTTAGTGGTAACAACTCTCGAGGTCTATCTTGGTGAAGTATTCAGCACCTCCTAAACAATCCATCAAGTCTTCAATCCTTGGAATGGGAAATCTATACCTGATTGTGATCTGGTTTATGGCTCTAGAATCAATGCAAAGTCTCAAGTACCTCCCTTCTTTGGGGTCAAAACTGTGGGAACTGCACATGGGCTGATGCTCTTCCTTATTAGATGATTGTCCAAGAGTTCTTGTATTTTCTTAGCTACCTCCTTGTTCTACTCCGGTGTCATTTTATAGGTTGCCTTATTAGGAAATGAGGCTCTAGGTATGAAGTCAATTTGGTGACTTATGGCATGTTGAGGAGGTTACGTGTCAAGTGTTCCATCATTGATAGTGTCCTTAAACTTATTTAGAATTTACTGCACTTCATTGGGATTGCAAATTTCTTCTCCTTGCTTTCTTCTTTTGGTTTTACTACAAGTACAAACCCCACTCCTTCTCCTTAATTAAGTGTGTTAATGAACTCCTTCTGACCAACTAGTAGCACATTAGGGCCCTTTGATCTGCCTTCTTCTTGGTCTCCTATGGATTGAATTTTATAGGTGATCCCATCTTTTTTAAAAGTATAACAATTCTTTTCCCCATGGTGTATTGATTTTCTGTCAAACTGCCATTGCCTACCTAGGAGTAGGTGGCAAGCATCCATTGGCAATATGTCACACAAGATTTTGTTCTTGTAACCTCCTATCATGAACTCCACCCAAGTTTGTTCATTCACTAGAACATGCTGCCCCTTGTTGAGCCAAGTAACCCTATAAGGATCACTATGTGGGATTATTTGTAGGTTAAGTTTACTCACTACTTCTTCTGATACTATGTTATCAATGGATCCTAAATCCACCACCACTCTACATACTTTTCCTATAATCTTGAATTTTATCCTAAACAAGGATCTCCTTTGGCTAGGCTACTCCTTAACCGGTTCTTTAATCAAGACTCTTCTTATCATGAGATTTTCTCTAGCCTCTGAATCTAAACTCACTTCTCATTCTTTCACATTTGCTGCATCTTCTTGAATATAGTTCACTCTCCTCTCACCTCCTTGGGATGAAGAAGACTTCTCAGGACATCTATAGGTCAAGTGTCCAAGTTGATGGGAATTGTATCACTTCATTGTGGCAAAATAGGACCCTCTTCCTGATCCATTAGACCTTCCTCTACTAGAGTAGTTAGATCCCCTTCCTCTATAGCTACTCTTGCTATTGGAATCCCCACTTTTCTCTACCAACTTGGATTCCCCTTGCAATATTTGGTCTACACTTATTCCACCATAGCTACCTCTATGACCTCTACCATCTCTTCCCCTACCTCTGCCTCTATTGCTTTGCTCTTGTTTCTTTTTGCTCTTCTCTTCCACCTTGAGTGCCAATTGATAGCACTTGTGAATAGTACTAGGACATAACAAACTCAACTCTTCTTGTATATTCCATCTCAAGCCATTCAAGTACCTGGCTACCTTGATGCTTTCATCTTCCACCACCTTGGATCTCAAACACAACTTCTAAAATTCCTCAGTGTAGCTGCTCACATCTAGTTCTCTTTGTCTAAAGTTTTTTCTTTGCTTGTGCAATTGAATTTCATAGTCTTCAGGGATATATGCTTCTTTCACCTTGGATAGCATTCCTTTCCAAGTAGCTATTGGGTTCTTACCCTCCTTTTGTCTCTTCTCTTGGATGAACTTCCACCAAGTCAAGGCTACTCCTCTCAATCTAGATTTGGCTACCTTCACCTTTTGTGCTTCACTAATCCCATCACATTCAAAGTGATTCTCAAATCCTTCAATCCATTCCATGATTACTTCTAGTTCCATTTTTCACAAAAAAAGTGACACTCCTTCTAAGGACTTTCCTCCTAAGGCTTTGATGGCTCTAAGGAAAGATTCTTTGGGTAGAATAGGATCAGGTTCTGGTGTGCTATCCTCTTCTACTACTTCTTTACCCTTCCCTTCATTGACTTTGATTGTCACTTTCTTAGTCTTGTCTTCAACTGCATCTAGTTTACTCTCCAATTGTTGTAATCTTACCCTAAGGAGTCTATTCTCTTCCTCTTGATCTTATACCTTCTTGGATAACTCTTCATTGGTCACCATCCTTAGGCTATTTTATCCTACTGACTCAGTCTCTGACATGAACTGGCTTCTTCCTAAATCTTAGTATGCTCTAGTATGCTCTGATGCCACTTTGATGGGGAGGGGTTCTCAAAGAGAGTTTCACCTTTCTCAATAGGTATTTGGGTGATATTTTAGTGGGCTCCTTTCACTCTTCACTTGTCTTTTAACATACCAAAACACTCACTCTCTCTTGGAGTGCTCCCTATCAAGTTGTACTCAATAGTTTCTTTAAGCATGGTTGAGATTCACAAGGGTAAATCCAACCTTTAAGATATGAAATCCCCTAACATGTACTTGCAGGGGTGGTAATGGGTGTTTTAAAGGTGTTTCCATGTCATTCAATTGGTTCTTCAATTGTCTTTCCATCATTTCTTCATCATTCCCTCTTTCTCTTATTTTCTAGGCCTTGTAGCCCTAGAGCCCCAATTAGCCCTACCTTGCCGGTTTTTGGGAAATCATTCAAAAATCACTCAAAGTACCTTCCAACATCTTTGGTGATCTGATTACCCTTTTGGTTTCACTTTTGGATCCACTAGGTGAGATAGTCAGGTTTGTCTGTACTGGTATGGAACCCAAAAATGGCATTTATAGAGGGTTTGGGACTTAGCAGTCTTCTCCATTGGGTTTGTTGTTTTCTCTATTGTATCACACCTCCACCTTTTCTCATAAACTCTAACACACATTACTTTCTCATGCCAAACACTTGGCACCTTCACAACCGATCATCCATGCAAGCATATGCAACATTTTCAATTATTTTCCTAACCGGGCTATGATTGAGCTCGCCTAGGAAATGATGGAAAATTGCTTCTCAACAACTTCCAGGCTAATAAAAAACATATTTACACTATACAAGGGTTCCATAGCTCGAGTCCCAAGGGTTATTGAGAAAAACTCAAGGGATTTCAAGCTGGAACCATAACAAGGCACTTAAACCCTTGCTCGGGCCAAGAACAATGCAAATTCAAAAACACACTTCAAACCTGCACTAAAAAAATTACAAACACCTTCTGAGCTCTACAATTTCATACACCAAACATTCATGAAAAAACAACAAAAAGGTCAATCCATTTGGTACGGACTGCTGCTCAAAAGATGAGAAAATTACAAGGTAAAATCTGGAAAATGTCTTCACAATCTAATCAAACTTGCTCAAGGATTTTTCCAACCCATGTACAAACATTCTCAGAGAATTTAATATTCCATATGGTTCCTAACCAACTCTTCATCGATTGCCTAACCACCGATGTGCTAAAAAATGCAAAATGTTGTCGAGCAATAATGACAACTTTTGCTCACATGTGCATTTTTACATTTTATGCATTTCTACTCATCCTAAACCTCCTAGGATTACTACATAACATTAAAATGATATTCCTAAATGCCAAATGAGGCTTTACAAGACATTTTCCATCCAAATGCAAATTTATGCCATTTTAGGCTTATAAGGGCTCATAGGCCAAATTTGAGCAAACAAATAACCTAGTTGACAATTATCCTTCAAATGCATATCCAACACACATGTGGACCTCTCAGTAGTCCATTATTCACAAACCTAACCCAAAATATAGACTATCACACCCAAATTTTGAAAATGCACTAAAACCTAGGTGCACCCGCACCATCAACCTCCATAGCCTTAGTAAAGGAAGGTTTTTCAACTCTTAACATTTCTTTCTTGGGATTATATTTCTCTTTTTAGAAGGAAAGGGGTTGATTTAAATAAGCTCTGTATGCACCGAGCTACGAGGGGCTTCAACATTAACAGCTGGGTTACCAAGGTAGGTAATAAAATGACTATATTGGGGTGAGTGCTAAAAAACATAGTGATAAAGGGAAAAAATTATCCCCTCGTGAAGGGGGGAATCCCCTTTATAAATGTTGGCATTCAAAGAGGAAAATAGGCAAAAAGGAATATCAATGTTATTACCATAAAGGATATGATTCAGAATAGGGAAGTGGTATCCCTAGATAGCGAAATAACACCCTTAAAAAGTAAAGTATTTCATAACATGGAAACTTACCATGGCACATGAAGGTGGTAGGATTGAACAATCATAGCCATTATGAATCATCATTGACCGTTCACCCTTTTCAAATTTTTTTTTTATAGACCCTTTGTAATCTCTTGAGATTTTCTTCTTGACTTTCTTCCCCCAACATTTTAGGCTTGTAACCTCCTCAATGAGCTATGGAGTAATAGTAAAATTGATACTACCAATGGTGACAACATCCATATGCCAAGAGTTGCCGAATTTGGTAAAAAATGAGTTGTTGTAAGTCTTCATGGCTAGAAAATAGGGAGTCATCGCTGTTCTGTCAATTAAGTCCCACAAATTGTAATTTTACCTTAACTCCTTGCAATCCTTGGGCTTAAAATGTTTCAAAGCACCCCCCATTACTTCCTTAATCAAATTAGCTATTGTTAGAGAGTACTAGATGGAAAATTTAATATGCCCATAAAGATTTCTTTGACCCAAAAAGGAAATAATGGAAGTACACCTAAGGGTGGAGAGGGCAAAAAAATCGGTCAAAACAATCCATTTCACGCATGTGAAATGTCAATGCCATTAATAACCACCCTTTCGATAATATTTTTACAATGCACCACCATCACCACGAATCGTAGTTGAAAGTATAGTTGATCATGATTATTTAAAAAAATAGCAAATATTAATTGGTGTAGTTATCTTACCATTGTATATAGCTTGAAAATTGCCACAATATTTTATAATACTCTTTGTGCAAGACTAGAGGCTTTGAATAAATGAACTTGGTGTAGATTGAAAACAAATATTCTTGTTTTCTATATTTTGTAAATAGTTTGCTTTAGGAATAATAGAAGTGCCTAATGTGATGCAAATTAATCTTAATGGGATTATGGACATACAAGAATAAGTTGGAAACTAATGAACAATATGGCAATGAATGTCACTTCATTGCGTAAAATTAAAATCATTGGTGCTAATGTGAGTGGATATGAAATGGATTTCACATGATGGAAAGGATACTTGATCGAAATTGATATATTGGATAATATCTATACACAAATTATAACAACCATGGGGATAGAAAATCATTTCAAATGCAAAATTATTATTTTTATAAATGTTACTAAATTTGTTAGCTTATAAAAGACTTTTTAAAATTTTACATAGATATATATACTCTTTAACCAACTCAAAAGATGTGAAGTGTCTTTAAATGAAAAAAAAATTGTGGGACATGTATCATATTATTATTTTATTTCAATGTAATGAAAAATCGTAGTTTCTAATCATAGTGCTATGAAATATTATCAATATAATAATGTGAGTGGATATGAAATGGATTTCACATGATGGAAAAGATACTTGATCGAAATTGATATTTTGGACAATATCTATACACAAATTATAACAACCATGGGGATAGAAAATTATTTCAAATGCAGAATTATTATTTTTATAAATGTTAGTAAATTTGTTAGCTTATAAAAGATTTTTTAAATTTTATGTAGATAGATATACTCTTTCACCAACTCAAAAGGTGTCAAGTGTCTTTAAATGAAAAAAAAATTGTGGGACATGTATCATATTATTATTTTATTTCAATGTAATGAAAAATCATAGTTTCTAATCATAGTGCTATGAAATATTGTCAATATAATAATGAATAAAAGTTAAAACCCAAATTTTTGGTGTTTGAATAATTACCATAGATAGTCAATGAAAATAAGAAATTATGGTTTGGATTTAATTCATACAATGGTGAAGAGAATTATGAGGTTGGGGTGTAGTACATACATGAAGACAACATAAAAAGTGATAGAGAGTAGGATAAGTAAAGAAACCCATAGATAACATTAATAAATGATCAGGGATGACCCCACAATGCAATGGTTAGTTGCAAGCCTCCTACATGGGAGGTCTTGGATTCGAGTCTACTCGAGGCCCATGTGTCCCACACATAAGTAATGGAGACATAAGGTGATACTTGAGCGTGGAAGATGGGATGACACAAGGAGATATAAGGGTGTTATTGCCGAACACCTGAGGATGAGGCCCCTCAAAAATATGGTCTCATTGGTTCATATCTCCAGTCAAAAGTGAATACCGCTTCAGCTATGACTTATCAAAAAAAAAAAAACATTGATAAATGACATCGTTTACATAATGAATTTTTGAAAATAGTTTTAATATCAATTATAGACTTAATCTCAATAAGTCACTCCTAGAAGGAAAAAAGTTGACTCATTTGTCAATCATACACATTTTCTACTTACTACATACACAACTTTTAATAATAAACTTATTTATTTGTATGTCAAGTGTGGATGTTAGGTGGATTATGTATATAAACAAACAAGTTCCTACCCTAACAATTTTATATTTTCTAGTGTACTTTTAACTTATATGTAAATGTAATCTCTCAAGTAGGATATGGATATTTAGGATAGTGGAATTTTTTTTTTGCATATTATAGTTGCAACTATCTACTAAACACATCAAAATGGAAGTGCAGAAATTTTAATTAGCTACTACGAGATAACTTTTCCACTACAAATTTGGGTTGTAGTTAGACTGACCATAGTGCATGGAAAGTATTTTGAATGAATGGCCTAACAAGATTAGCCACCAATGCATCTCAATGTGTTTTTGTCAATCATAGTTGTAATTTATTTATAGATCCTCACTTGGTAATTTATTTTCTTTGTGTTTAATTTATTGATACTTACATTGGACTTTAATTTCATTCCTCTTAATTTGTTTTATTTATTTTTTCTTGTTTGTCACTTTGAATTCCTTTTTATATTAATTTTAATTTTATTAATAATATGATATATTATATAAATGAATAAATGAATTAAATTACATTTATATAATATTATCATACTAAGTATAAGTGAAAATTAATACAATTTAATTATAATCATATTGATTATTATATTCAATTATTTAACATAAATATTAATATATTAATTATATTATTAAAATTGTTATAATACTTACTAATACATTATATATGTTACTGCTATAATTATGGATGTCTATATTGTCGGTGCAAAACATTCCATGGTATTTTTTCTCATAGATTTTTTCTATTTATGAGATATGCTTGCTAGGTATTCTTTTTTGCCTTTCTCTTCCATGGAATTTCATGTTGTTTCTCAAGATGGTGTATTGCTCTCCTTTTCACTATAAATATGTAAGTCTATGGCAATTTAATACGTTGAGAACTATTATTATGTAGAAAGATGTTATATAATAGTAGCATGGGTTTCTAAAATTTTCCTACATAAAATCCACTTTTTTCTCAAGGATGAGGATAAAAATGAAAATAAAATAAAAATATATTAATAGATAAATTAAATAATAATAGTTTAGTTATTTATTGATTTTATAAAGAGTTTAATAGGAATATAAAAATATAACAATAAAAATATATTAAAATATAATCATATAATAATAATAATTTAGAATTAACCAAAATATAATAATATAAATTTAATGATTTAATATTTGGATTTCATCACATAATGTGTTGGTTAAGTTGTCGCATTGTTGATAATGCCACCAAGGTTCGAAGTCCCATTGGGTTGACTTTGAACTATTGTGGCATTCATGCTAGTTTGTGTTAATGTTGGGGATGAGGTCCCACCATTTGTGGCCTCACCTGGTTATGGGCTAGGATAAAAACCTTGTAACCAATCAAAAAAAATAATGATTGCGACATTGTATCAAAGATCATTCTACTAACATGATCTTGATTGTGAACTGTTGTGGCGTTCATGCTAGTTTGTGTTAATGTCAACGATGAGGCCCCCTCGTTTGTGGCCTTACCTAGTTATGGATTACTCTAAAAACCTTGTAATTGATAAAAATAATAATACTTTATATTGATCACAATATAATAAAAAAACTATTTTTTAATTATGCCAAAGCTAAAAAGAATGGAAGCAGGTGTAAGTGGGATAAGGGAAGGAGTTGCTAGAGTTTTGAGGAGCTGACAAGTTGCAAGGAAGGAAGTTGAATGTGAAGATGATGGTGACAGATATGGGTTGGTGATGCTTCCTCTAGTTCCCCTTTTCATGGGGTTTTCTTTGACTTCCATATATGCCTTTGTTGCAGTTTTGGTTCCTTGTGGCTTAGCTACAAGGAGGAGCTTCAATTTGGTAGGATCCTTGGGTGTTAGATCTAGGAATGGAGGCTGGAGTGGGTTTGTTGTTGTTGCCTTGCTCCCAACTAATATTATTGTTGGGATGTTAGATCGAAAGCCCCATATTGAGTTCCTTGCTGGTTTTGTTGCTTGGAACCCCTATTCCTTTTTGGGATCTATTCCTAGCTCACTTCAGGATCTTGTGGTTTCTCTAGGTGTTGTTTCTTAGCCCCTTATTTTTTCCATGGTATAGCTGTGGGGTTTGGGTGACGCTCTCATGTTTTTGGTGTTGGGAGTATTGTTGCCCTTTCCTTGTATTATGGTTAGCTTATCTGTTTGATAGATGGAGTTCATATTGAGGTGGATTTCACTATTGATGGAAGTCCTTTTGAGTTGGTTTCAGCTATTGCTTTCTCTCTAGATGGTAGTCTTATGAAGGTGGCCTTTTTACTTGATTAAGTATGGTTTGGCTTCTATATTGCTTAGATTTTGTTAGGAGGTTCATACAATTTGTTCTATAACTTTTGTTGTCCTTTTCCTTCACTATGTTTGTCTTTCATAGTGGTTCTATCTATAAAAGTTTATGGGGTGAATTTTAAAACCCACTAGTTATTGTCTCTTTTTCTATGAATGTTGTTGTTCGTAGTGGTTCTATTCATAAAAGGTATCTAGGTTCCTTCCAAAACCAGTTATTTTTGAAATCTTGGTGTTCCCTTTCCTTATCTGAGAGAGATTCTGTCAAAGGTGGTCCTACAAGTGAAAGTTTTTGGGAAGCCTTTCAAAATCTATTAGTTGTTGACTCTGCCCTTGGCTATGTTTGTCTCAGCTCAAGAAGTTTATGTTCGGATTTTGTTTGGGTTCTTACTTAAACCCCTCTAATCTGAAAATATTAATCTAATGTTGGGTTGGAACCCTTATTCCCGCCGGTTAGATGCTCTGGTCAAAAGCCTCTCTTTCAAAAAAGGGTTTTCTCTTTTTTGGTTTTGGTTGTCTCACAATGTGAGATCCTCCCTCTTTCTACCTAGATGGTTGTTATGTAAGGGTTTAGGCCCTCTCTTGTTTTACCTAATCTTTAGAATAATTTAGAACATAATTATTTTTAAATTAAATAATGGACAAATAAAATAATTGTCTTCATAATGATATCTTTGGACATCTCTTATATAATTTTTTTTAAATATAAATATACTAGTTCTATTCCCGTATTTTTTTCATTATGTAGTTGACATATTTTAATTTTGAATAACTTGTTGAGCATGTGTTTGTCTATCTCATGGCCCAACTAATTTTACTATTCTACTAACATGATATTGGTTGTGACATGGTATCAAAGCTCATTCTGACTTGAATTTTTATTTAAATTTTTATTGCAAGTTTAATAGAAAAATGTTTTGATTTACATTATTGTGGAATCATATTTTGTCTATTTTCAACTATATTTTGGTTGGAAAAGATTTTGTAGCTATACAAGGAAATTAGGATAGAGACAACATAGTAAATTTTGAATCCCTTCACTCGTGTGGATTTGAGCTTGCATTTTTATTGCGAGGCAACATTTTGCCTTTGCATGATCATATTTTTCATTTGCATGGTCATGTTTTGCCTTAGCATGATAACAAATTGCCCTTCTAGGGGAGGGAACCTAGTAGATGAGCACTTTAACCTTTTTCTTCTCAAAATCTTACGTGAAAATTTCAAATCACTTCTAATTTTTTACAACTTAGTTGCCAAGTCCCCTACTTATAATAAGGTTTCAAGGTCACTTCATCCAATATGATGCCACATCAATGTGCATTTTGCCAAGGTGTTCACAACAACCCCAAAAAATGGTGAGACCAATGGTCGTGCAAAAGAGAGACCCATACTTGTGTAATTGATGTGGCATCACATGATTGGTTGCTTTTAACAACTATTTGTAGTGATTATCAGCAATTTAACAATTATAAAGTCACAATTATTGGTGCAACATTGTCAAAAAAATTGTACATTAAATCAATAAGTGTGGGTATCAAATCAACAACTATTGTTACAAACATTGGAACACGCTCAAGTACTGAGTCATCTCCCCTATATGTTTCTCAACTATTGGAATATATAATTTAGTCTTTCCCATGAGTTCTTTATTGTTGAGAAGAGTATGATTTTTTTTTTTATATATTCCTTTTCTAATCAATTCACCATCTACTCACTATTACATGTTGTGTGTAAATGTTGACTCTTTTGTAGGTTTCAAAACTATAGCTTGGATACCTTTGAAGGGAGGAGGATCTGCACATTGGAAGCTCCATAAAAATTAAGAAATATGTGATGAATAGCATAAAACCATCACCAAAACTCCAAAGGCCAATCTACAACCCCATTAGGTAATTTTTGTCTCTATTTTTGTGGGCAAGAAATTCTCAATGCAGGGAGGGTTTGACCTTCAATTTCATCCACAGTCCATGAATATTTATACGCATGGGTTTTCTTGTTTGGTGAGAACCTTGAATTCCCTATGCAAGTCACCGGTTTCTTTGTTTATTTTCAAATTTCAGCAATCTAGCATGGTTTTGAATCTTGTAAAAGATTCACTTTAGTAGAGTGTGTGGAAGTCATTTTGTAGAGATGTGGAAGTCATTTTGTAAAGTGTGAATTCATGGATCATGTGTTTCTTTTGACACATTGTCTCCATGCAAGCCATGGAAAGTTTGTTATAGGCCACGATAGGTGTTCTTCATGCTATAAGACCTTTACTGTGTGTGGAAAGGTATCAAGACTAGAGATGTTAACATTGATCAGATGATAGAGATGGCTTAAGTTTTTAACTTGAAAAATAATTTAAATTTGTGCAAACAAAATAGGCAATTAGACAAAAGAATAAATTTGTAAACATCTTTTGACTAGCTATTGAGGGCCATTATTTAAAAGTTATACTTCCTAGTCTAATCTATTGGATACATTTTTTCACTAATTTATAAAGTATCAATAATTTTTTCAATTGGAAAAACTTATGCAATAAATTATAAATCATCACAACTTGAGGTAAAATAATATCGAATAGGGGTGCATTTGTATCATATTTTTTTACTTCCACATTCCTTTTGTAATTTTTTTTTGCATATATCTTTTATATTAGCTCTCATTAAAGCATGAATTCATAACAAACAATTACTCCTTTAGCACCTTCTAACTATCACCAATGGAAACATAAAGTACAATGTGTGCTTAAGAATAAAGGTTTGTATAGGTTTACTATGGCCATCAAAGTTAAATTGACTAATGATGAGGCCAAAGTAAAATGGTTTAACAAATGTAAGAAAGCTTTTGAGTTTTTGTGTCTTATAGTTTCTCTTGAAATCCTCTTTTATATTGAATCTTTAAATAGACCTAATGAAATTTGGACAACATTAGAACACTTATTTGAGAAGCTAAGTGAAACTAAAAGTCCCGACTAAAAAAATGAGCACATAAGTGTGAGTCGTAGGACCTTTGATACTATAGAAGACAATTCTAATAAGTTTAAGTTATTGAGGCTACAATTGAAAAATGTGGGATAGAGAAAAAGGATGATCAATTCGTCCTTTCTATATTCTCCAAATTGGATACTAAATATTCCATGTTTATTTCTACTTTTACTCTCCTAAAAGGGCTATTGGAGCATCATTGAGAAAACTTTCTTTGGATAACTTCATTATGGACTTGACTAGGTATCATGATAAGTTAATTTTAGATCCTGGAAAAGAAAGTCTTCAAAACCTCAAGCCCTTAATTTTAGGAATGAAAAAAAAAAGGATTCAAACAATAAAGGAAAGAAGTATTTTTCACTCCAAAGGACAAGGAGACTAAGAAAGATTAGGAAGCTTGGTCCATTCAAACCAATACTAAAAAATTCTCAAATCAATAGGCACCTAAGAAATAAAAATTTAAGTGTTCTTATTAGTAAAAACTTGGTCTTGATAAGCACAAATGTATGAAGAAACAAATATACAACTTCACTCAACTTATTAAGAAGAATAACACAGTGGTCCCTCAATCTATCAAACCATCCTCATGCACTCAATAATTTACTAATGCAAAGGATAAAAGAAAAGAGAAATCTAAGTGCAAGGATTCAATTTTTACTCCATTTTGGATCATTGACTTAGGTGCCTTATTCATTTTGATGAAGTTATCAGATTATGGTATGAGTAGTTTTGACATCTTAATTATTTCTATCTTGAGAAGCCAAGTCAATACTTGACATGGTCCCCAAGTTTCCTAGAGTTAGATTCTATAAACGTATTTGTAAGTGTTGCATGCCTAAAAAGCATCTTGAAGAGAAATTTGACAAATGAAAAGCCTAGAGGGATACACAAGTTTTGGAGCTTATTCATAATGATGTATCAAGGGTATTTCCCCATCAATCTTTCACTAAGGCACACTATTCTCTCACTGTCATAGATAACTTCTTTAGTTAAACATGGGTTTACTTCCTTCACTAGAAAAATGAAGTCTTTGATACATTTCTGGGCTTCAAGGCCCTTCTTGAAGGAAAGCTAGGAAACATCATAAAGGTTCATTGAACTAATAATGGGGGCAAGTATATAAACATTATATTTTGGGAGTTTTTTGGATTGGCACATAGTTCCTTCCACTCTCCAATAGAATGGTGTTGCAAAAATTTAGAACATATCCTTAAAAAGATGGCTAACAATATTATACACTCCAAGGTTCTTACAACATGGTACTAGGTAGAAGTGATCAAGTATTGTTGGTTCATTAAAAATAGGATTCCTTACAAAACCTTAAAGTACAATACTACTTTTCTAGCTTGACTATGAAAAAAATAATTAGTTGAGCATCTCAAGGTCTTTAGATCTCTATCAATAGCATCCATACTAACATAGAATCCGAAGGTAATAGAACAACAATCCAAACCATACATCTTTTTAGGCTATTTATATGGTGTAAAATGTTATTGCCTTGTCCACTTGACCACATATGAGTTGTTCATTGAGAGAAATACTAAGTTTTAGGATAGTTATACCAACTCAAAACATGATTTTTTTGCTTCTATTATGGAGTCATTTGATATTGATGATCCTTGGATGATTATTCACAAAAAATTGTGAGCCAAGATCTTTTGCTTCTTCTTCCAATTTTGACACTAAGGATAGTGATGGGGATTCATCCTTATTTTTTCTAAGATTTCCTATAGAGGTTCATATTTGAACACCCACTTCTCACCCTCTTTGGGCTAGAAAGACACTTAATAGAATATCCATGGTATAATGAATATATCAACTTCAATATAGACAAGGGATCTACAAATGAAACTCTTAACATATATAGTTTCTTGAAATCACATATAGTGAAGGTTCCATATTTGAAATCGCATTCAAGAAAAAGAAATAAAGAAGTTATTTGTACAATGATGGAAGAAAGGTACGATGACTATAGTAGCAATAATTCAGTTGAAGGAATGATGAAGTCACGTGATTGAAAGGTTGAAGCAATATTCACAAATCAAAACAATACGTTGAGTGCAAATTGAAATAATATGTGATAGTTTGACATTACCTCTAATGTGCATGCGAATGTGTTAGATCTGTTGGAGAGGATTCCACAAGCATTTAGAATGATGGAGATTTTGCCAATCATGAGGGAAGCATGCTAAAAAATAAATAGGATGAAAAGTATGTTCAAGAATAGGACATAAAGACAATTCTCTACTCGAACTTCAAATGAAATAAACTAGGTGCTAATAAGATGGTTCATGCCAAAACATACCTCTAACATGGTGTGCCAAACCACAAAAGAAGACACCATGAACTACTAATCTCTTAAAATGAATTTAATAGGGCCCAAAATGATTTTTAAATTTTATATCATAAATTTATATGTACAATTATGATTATTTTTCTTTCTTTTAATTATGCTTGGTAAAATTTTTAATGTGGGCTCAAAGGCCCAATGAAAGCACAATGCATGCAAGCTCAATGGCCCATCAAGGATTTGAACCTTGGTGATTGCTTCACCAACGAAGTGTTTTAACCACGACACTATATATCTGAAGACAAAAAATATATATATATATATTATTATATTATTGATATTATTATGTTTTAATTATATTATATTATTTTTGTATTATGTTTATATTATATTATTTTATTATCATTAATCCATTATATTGGTAGGCCAACTCATGCTATACTATGTACAATAATGATTAGTTATTGGAGCATTTATGTAATATTTTTGGTAGTCTCACTGGAATGTCTATACCTGAATATCAAACGACACTACTAAATTACCACTTTGAACCTTTGTGCACATTTTGAATCCTTTAACATTTGAAACAATAGCTTTAAACTCCTAAATCATAAAAGAAAACTCAAAAAAAGTTCATTGAAATCCCATATATCAATTTAAATATCAATTTAAAATTTCAAACCAGCAACGAATTTGAAATTCGAGGCCTGAATGTAAGAAAGGTACAACGAGCAAATTGCGCCAATCAAGGCGCTTTCAGTTTCGTGTCCAGACAGGCAACAGGTTTACTGTACTTGTCTTTTTGCTACCCAGGGCCCCGATATTATCGGAGCCGAAAGTTTCCTGGTCTGCGTTTCAGGCGGTAAAGCTGGTGGCCAAGACATGACATCCACATAGGTCAGAAGTGCTCCTTTCTCCAAATGGTCTCACTGTTTTACAGCCTACACCAGCGCCAAAATGTCACGTCGAATTCTAATTCTATTATTCTATTAATATTTCCACAGTCACTGTTATTGAAATTACCTTGCCAGTCATAATTTAAAAAAACAAAGCACTGCGGTCTCTGATATTGTTCTGCGATATTGCCGTTTGGAGACAAATGAATAGACAGTAATGTGATTGACAGGAGCATGTGCTAAACTGTCAGTGTAGCAGGCTATTACTTGTTTACTTAAACAATTTGGAGCTTTCAGGCGGTGTGGCGCACGGGGTACATATCAAGCATGGCGGTACAGCCTTCAATGTTTGAGATTGTGGTCAAAGCAGATCACTGCAGTACTATTTTGATTGCAGATTGTTCTGATTTCCAGTCTTATCGAAGCAGCTCCATTAACGTTAACATTAATGGAAGCTAGGTGTAAGAATTAACAGCTCACGTTCTTCCACAGGCGCGCTCGTGGATTTTGACTGTATTGTTTTGTACTTCTACTTGAATTCAGGCTCGGAATATAAATGAACATAGGGATTTCGGATTCTCTTTCAGTTGTTTCAGAGCAGTGAAAACTTAGTTTAACAGTCACTTTTATTGTTTTAGGTTTCTTTTGTAGTGAGGAACGAAGGGGGATGCCCCTGGCTTGGTTTTCAAGACTTGTTTGATTGACTCGAGGGAAACCCTCTCAACCCTGTCTTATGGGAAGGCTAAAATCCATGAACGTTTACTAAAACAGTAATTAATGAAAATTCAATAACAAATTGTTTAAACTTCTTTTAATTAATTATTATGTTTAACAAAATGTATAGGTACTTAGTATGTTGGATAAACAGTTCTTTTTGAATTGAGGATTGTTTGTGTCAATCTAGAATTTAAAAAGGATAAGCTATCATAAAAGCGGAATTACATGTGTATTATTAAAAAGTATGTAGATGTTTATTAATTTTTAATGATATGAAGATATTCAATATATAAAATTATTAATAAACATTGGTAAAAAATATTATGCATCTAAAATTTGAAAATTTCTATTAAGTAAATTTGTATAGAATGATTATGTTGATTTTGGTTAGACTTGTTACAACTGGGTATTCTTATATTAATGGTGTTGAAAATTTTGATTTGGTTCTCTTTACAATTTCAAACTGTGATAATTTAAATTATTCTAAAATAAGCTTGAAAAGTGAGGTGGATGGCAAAAACAAGTTAACAAATCAACACATCTGAATTGCATTAAACTCGATCTTCACTCCCACACATAACATTTCACACAAAGCATTCCATAAGCACAAGAATAGGACAATGTTTCTCTACAATCCATCCATGCTCTTTGAAAGCTTTCATATGGTAGGTAAGAGATAAGTAGGATACATAATATTAACCAATATTGAGAGTGGGTCATGTTTTTCTTTTTGTTATGTAATAGCATTTTATCTTAACTATCAGAGCTTGACGTATGTATGGCACTAACACCACTTAATTTTGGAGACTTTTTAGTTCAATATGTGCAACTATTCCCACTTCCCTAATACCTCAACTCGACTTTCATAGCTCTTTATGCATTTGTAGTGGGGAAAAAGCATGGAGTTGTGTCACACTTTGGGCCAACGGAGGGTAGTCCGGCCGAACTGAGTTCGACCGGACTACTCCTCAGCTGCGTGGTGCCATGTGGCGCCTCCGTGGCACTGAAATGGTACTAGGAGTTTGGCCAAACTCCTTTAGTTGAAAAGCCACCATTAAAAAATCAAATTTTTTTGAAATGTTGAAACTAAGGGTAGTTCGGCTGAACTATCCTATGTGGCTTGCCATGTGGCACCAAAAAGGCCACTTTTTGTGCATTTTTGCTAGATTCAACTTCTGGCTAATTTTTCATCAATTTTTTTTTCAAAAAATAAAAAATACCCTTTTGCAGATCTCAAAGTCACGAATCCAGTCATCTAATTGTTTTACTATTTTGATAATTTTGAATATTTTTTTATTAATTAAACATTACGAGTAGCTTTTTAAAGTAAAAAAAGGGGCTAATTCGAAATAAAAAATAAATATTGAATAAAATTTAAAAAAATTTAAAAAATATTTTTTCACTAGATGAGAGAATCTTCTTGAAAAGGGTATTTTTTGTTTTTGGTTAATGATAAATTTACTAGTCAAGAGGTCGCACTCGCCAAAAAAATGTCAAATTTAGCTATGTTGGACTTCAAAATATTATAATGATAAAAAAATACATAAAAATTTAATTTTTTTTGTCTAACAATGCATATATATGTTCTCTACTAGGAAAAAAAAATTAGAAAAAAATAAGTCCATTTTCATTTTCTTGTGTGGTGTCGACTAGAATCCCTGATTTTTAGCAATGAAAAATCTGAATTTGAAATTATAAAAAAAAATCAATTTTTTTCCTAAAAAATTTAAAAAATAACAGACATAAATTTCATTAATACTTCTACATTTGGTCAATTTACATCATTTCAAAATTTAATTTAGAAATGTCACTTTTTTGCAGTTGAAGTTAAATAGTTTTAGTTTTGTTGGCCGGTGCCTTTATAAAAGTGTGACACAACATTGTGCTTTATCCTAGTGATGCTATTATAGATTTAAAGTAACTTTTGTTAGAAACATGATTGTTGTTGCACCAAAAGATTGACATGTTAATGCCCAATAAAACCACCAGATTTAATAAATCCATGGGAGGCGATTAAGCCATATTGCAAAATTGAGCACTATGTTGCCCAACACAAGGAAACCAAGGGCACACACCTTGCAACAAACCCCCCTTGCCCCCTCCCAATGCAAGTGAGGGGTTTGAACATGTGGCCTAGGCTTTGATACCAATTGTTAGAAAGATGGTTGTCGTTGCACGAAAAGATCGACCTATTACTGCTTAATACAACAACGAGAGTTAATGAATCCATGATAGGTGGTCAAGCCATGTTGCAAACCTGAGTATTGTGTTGCACAACACAAGGAGACCATGGACACACACCTTGCAATAGGTGATACTAGTGTTTCACAAGATACATAATTGACTATGCATATAGCTATGTTTATTGAAGTAGCAATAAATAAATTCGAGGTTGATGTAGACAAATTGAATGAGGAAAATAAAAGGCTAAGAGATTATCTCACAAATATGTCTATATTACTCTCATCACTACAGAAAGTAGAGCATACTTCAACTTCAACAAAAATAACACAATTGATGCAAGAACTAGAGTTGAAAAAAATTAAGGTCAAAAATTTGGAAGAGGACTTTGAGAAGGGCAAGAAGTCTAAGGAAAGGACAAAGGAAAAGGGTGAGAAAGAAAGAGATGATATGATTGACACTTTACTTGGGAATAGACTAGAGTCACTCCTTAGGCATGTTGAAGATGCTTGGGAATATTATGTTGGCTTTTAGGTATTGTAATTGATGTCAAGTCATTCATTAACGTTAGAATAAGAGATGAATGAAGACTAAAGGAAGATCGGTGGGAATAACTGTTATGATGTTCATAATAGGGGGACATTGTTGTTTGCATAACAATTGCGAATTTTGTAAAATATTGTATTGAGTTATTTTGACCAATGCAGAAGGTCACTCTTATATCATGTTTACTAGAAATTGGTATGAGATGTTGAGAATTTATCACAAAATATATTTTAAGCTCAGATTGGTTGGATCTAATAGTTTTAGTACTAGACTCATTTTCTCATTCTCTTTGTTTTCACTAGGGTTCACACATTTGTAATAATACTAAAACCCCAACTCTCAATTTTGGGTGAATACACTATTTTTATTTAAGTGTTGACCTATTGTTTGTGATTTTCAATTTCTTAAGTTCTCAATTAAGTCCTTGTGTTTATGTTGTTACCGACCCATTCACCTGGTAGTTGCTACCTTAACTAGATGGAGAAAGACTTAAAGTTTCCTAAGTTAGAAGCTTAGTATCTCACATATATTAGATGAATAGTTGCAATGAAATATTTGAAGATCAGAAGGTTTTCTCAAGAGTGCAAGATGGTTGTCGGACTCATCTCTTGTTAGGATGAAATCATCGAAGGATGACAAGTTATCTTGATGCTAGGTGATTGGATGACTCCCATGTGTTTGCAAGGTGCTTGTGGGATCCCATCTTCCTTGAAAATGGAACAACATAAATTTTACACGTTTGATAAGGAATAGAGGATTGATGAATAGCATGTAATCAGAAAAAGATTGTTGGGATTATGTCTAGTAGTTGTGAAATTATGTGTTCATGTCATGTATCTATGGTGGCCTCAATAGGTAGTCCACTTAGTTTATTTATAATCGTGCATCTTATTTGTCCATTGTACTATGAAAAGAAGAGGTTGATGATTGAGGTTTAAACATGGAAAGTGGTCAATTCTTGGTCCAAATTTGAATTTACTCAAGCCAACAATGAAGTAATGGATCAAAAGTGTTATAGACTGACATGGAAGTTGGGTGCAAGAGTTTAGGAGATCAAATTAGACATAAGATTAGTATCCTATTGCGCACACACACATGAAGGAGATCATTTCTTGAAGTATAGGTCAAGTTGAGAATGTGTATGAATGCATAAACAATAACAAAGTAAGATTCCTTTGTAGCTCTGGTAGTGAAGATCATGTTCTATCATTTGACGCAAAGGTGAAGTGTGTAGTGCAAAATAACATGAGGACTAGAGGCTGGTTAAAAGACAAAGTAGAATTACAAAGGTTAATTTTGAAATCTTTCTAATTTTATCTCAAAAAGTGATATGTCAGTTGCGTAGGGTAATTTTTGTTATGATTTTGCTTTTTTCTTTGTTTAAGGTTGGTGCCTCTCTGATGTTAATTTGATCTTGTTAAGGGGATTGTAGTCCTTTTGATATTTGTGTCCATAGTTAATATATTAGTGAGGAGATTGCAGTCTCCTAATGGTTGGTGCCTTCATAACTATTTGTAACACACATATTTTGTCGTGAGGCTCAATTTGGATAGTAGATCCAAGTAGCTATCTTAGTGTGGTTTTTCTCTTCTAAAGTTTTCATGTAATATCTAGTGCTATGTTCTCTTATGTGGTTGAGTTTATTTCTTTCACTCCTTGATGATTATTAGTAATAGAAGTTTTTATTTGATGAATACTGATTTTCCCCCCTCTCAGTATATTAGTGTGTTATAATGTATTACAACTCATTAAGGAGTACACTCAAAGATTATGCTAATGTTGGAGTTCAATGGAGATGTTGGAGTCACACTTTGCTTGAAAGTTTGAAGCTCTTGACATTGTATTGAACACTATCGAAGTTAATAATAGTAGCTATCATGCTATTTAGAATATTTTTTATAGATACAAGCATGCACATAATCTAATGGAGACTCACAATTGTATAAAGATGCATTGCTAAGGAGTTTACAAAGTTTAAAGGAATGAAAGTACCTAAAATGCCTTCACTTTACAAAAAAATGGATATTTAATGGATAGTGCCAAATGGAAGGCAAAATTACATATATCCCTACCCCCAGCCAATGTTTGTTGATGTAAATGCTAATGGAAAGATAAATGTTGAAGAATTAAACATATAATTAGACAAACTCTCAAAATTAGAATATGGGTTTGTAATGGTTACCATTATAATAAAAAGACTTTTGGGGGATGAATATAATAATTTGGATAAAATCCATTTTCTTACGCTTTATGGTATTTTTGATATTTAAAATGAAATGAAAAAATACAAATTTGATTAGCATTTCAATCAATCTCAACCAAGGACCTCGTTTTCACATCATCAAGTATTGCAATCTCTTATTTTCTCATTTCATTCCAACAATTTTATGGGCCAACAAAAAATCAACTTTGAAGATGGTGTGTCTTCCTTGGGCTATAACTGCATCTGCAACAAGCATTAATGACTTCAACATTATCTTCAAAAATAATAAAGTACTATTTTGTCTTCTAGTAAAGAAAGAATGCTTGTGGCATATTCTTTTGTAAAATGGTTGTCAAATGAAAAAGTGACATGTTTACATGGATTTAAGCTTGTTTTTCCCTTATTTCTGTAGAAGGGACTTCTAAGCCATTGAACAATAACTCTATGTTTTTGTTAGGTCAGGGTTTTCTTGTCAAGTGTTAGGTTCAAATTATATAATATGAAGTGATAGTTCATCAATATGAAACTTGTATTTAAAATCTTCTAGTCATAATACATGAAGAGATATACATTTTTTATTGTAGTTGTCTCTATATTATTGTACTCTATATCTTTTGAAATATAATGAGAAAGCTTCATTTGTAATCTTTGTGATCTTTTCATTGTGTATGTTCTATTCTCTACATGTTTTCAAGTAGAAGATTAAATTTCTTTGAGTAGGACATAAAGGTTTGGTTCAAATATTAAGGATCTAGAAGAAGAATTGTGATGGAATATACATTTGGGAGTGTTAATGCAATGCATTGATGTTGTGAACTCATTAATTAAAATAAAAGTTTTATGTGTTATTTTCTTTTTAAATTTGACTTTGCAACTCTAGATGGGCACCAATCATGAATTGTTGTCTCTATCAGTTAGAAGCACACTCAAATTGATATTTTACTTTTAGTGTGTTTCTTTGTTTGATGTTGAAATATAAGTTTTCAAGATAAAAAATCCATATCTTCTAAGAATTGAGTGAGACTTGTGCATATTTTTTGTTTTCTTAGTTTAATTGTGTGAGACCATTTCTATTTTGAAATACCCATGTTGTCAAGTAAGTTTTTTATCAAGTATTATCAAAAGATCACCCTCCTTAGCCTTGTAGAGCCAAAAGTGGAGAGGAAATCAAACATGTGGTTGTTTCTTGGTCATTGGCAACAAGATCTTTGAGCATGAGAAGATGGCAAGTCATTAGAAGATTTTAAGAAATTAGATGGTGGAACCAACATTTAACATGGTTACTAGTTATTTAAGTTCTGTAGAAGTAATACAAAATGAGATTGATCTTGGCTCAAAATGAACACTGGCTATATGCTCAACACATGCAAGTCGAGCATTGCTCGTGTGTACACTAGGTGGTCTAGATAGATTGGGTGGCTCTAGAGATAAGCTAATCTTGACACCTAGGGATTGCTCTTTATATCAGTAGTTGGTCGATAGCGTGGGAAATTAGGAGTCAAAGGGGTTGGTTATAAGAGGATCATGGCATGTATAGGGGAGAGGGAATAAGAAATACATGTAGGAGAGAGAATGATGAATCGTAAATAGTGAAGTTTACAAGTCTCGACTCTTCGCCCACACACCCTCTATAATGGACACCCTACTATATAGCTAATGTTATATTCATAATTATTTTATAATAATAATAATTTGAATCTTTTACTTTAAAGTTTTTCTACATTTTAAATCATCTTAATAAGATAAACAATATTTTGCAGTTTTTATATATCCATAAGATTTTGGGCTCCTTTAAAATTCTCTTAGATTCATAATTTGAATAAAAATACTTATCCAAGAAAAATAATAATAGACTAAAACTATTAATTTATTTTAAATTTATAAAATCAATGTGATGACACCAAAATTGACACATGCATTCAAAATTCTTTTAGTAATTTATAGAATTTTAATATCTTTACGTTCTTATATCTTATATCAGTTTTTTAACTAATATTATAAGAATTTCTTTATTGTTTATCTTACTATAACGATTATCTTTCAATAGTGTTATCCATGAAGCCTGCAACTTATACAAAAACAATAAAATGAACAAATAATTCTATATTTCTAATTCTATGCCTGTTATTTTAATACCATGACTTCTCTTGAAAAACATTCAAATAATTATGAGTTCGATATTAATAAGCCGTTGTCAATTACAATAGAAACATTTAAAAAAACTGGAATATACACAAATTTGAAGCTAATTTATAGGATTAGCAAATCATATCGGAGCTGATAACAGTATATAGTGCCAGGAGATGAGGTATTACAAATCCATGGCGGTCACCACTCGTTGTCTCGGTTGACTTGATTTTCCAGTCTTATTCATAGTTCTTTATTGTGAAAGTGAATAGGATGTTTTTTAAGATGCTTTTGACGGGACGTATGAATGGAAGAAGATTTTCAAAAGGTCTAAAAGTTTGTACAACATAATCAAGCAATAATCCTATAGACTTAAACACAGAAAGAAGAACCATTAGTGAAAAGAGACAAGCAACAACAATCAAACTAACAAAATAATCATAGAGATTCCAAGAAACGGCAGTCTCAACAAAAGAACAACCTTAACCCGATCTGTAGATAGGATGTAACAAAAACAAATAAAATTGGTAATATTTATAAGTAGAGATATTTTTTCATAAGTCGAATTATGATATTGCTATCAGGATTCAACTTTGTAGTCTTTGAATCAAACTCACCGACCCATGAATCATAGATCAATGAGTTTGACTCAAAGACTAACAGTCGAATCCTGATAACAATATTACAATTAATAATACTATTTTCGTCAATGAGTTTGACTCAAAGACTAGCAGTCGAATCCTGATAACAATATTACAATTAATAATACTATTTTCGTCATCAGTATCCTCATCATATTCTGTAATCCACCTTTAAATTTGCTTTTCCATTATCTCAAAATTGAGAAAAAAAACTTTCCTAATCAAATTTAAAATTATTACCAAAATTTGATATCTGTTAACAATACATATACTATCCTTAAAACCTTATACTCAACACCGTCAAGGAGCTCATGGTAGTTGTTCACATGCTAAGAAATGGCTCAAAACCCAATTGTATTTGTGAAGGGATTGATAGAAAATCTCCATAGGATTTCATGAAAATTTCCAGTCGTATCGTAACTTGCTTTCAAGAAGCTCATCATACAATAGTTTTATGTCCTTTCAAAGCCATACGGCCCCACCAGGACACTGCAATGGAGTGGCTGTGCTGGCCATCAACTGAAAAGTGATAACCAGGTCGTACTTGTCCCAGATTCAAATTAATCTTCAATGCATGGTGTTGGACATCTTTGTTTTTAGCTGCGACATCTAAATCATTCAAGATTAACAGCTTTATCACTTGCTGTGGATGTGGTGTAGGAATGAATGCAAACTTTGCTTGTAATGATTTATACCATTTCCAGGATTCAATGAAATTAAGACAGGATACTATGCTAATAATTCATCTGTTTGAGACACCAGGAAAACATGTGGGCACACAGTAATTTACAATGATTATATGCTTTGTGATGTTACTACAAATCTTATACCACCTTACACTCTCTTTTCAAATTATGGGTTATTCGTAAATATTTTCTTTACATTGCCTTTCATTGTTGCAGTATACTTTTTTCCTTCTTTTGCTCCCATGCATGGTAGTTCAATTGTTGTCCTACATATTCACATCAACTTTTCCCAAGAGTTTCTAGTAGTAGACAGTGACCTGAAGTTACAGAGTTTTAGTCATTTCGTAGGCTCTGTGCAGCTGAAAGATTCCTCTTTTAGGGTGAAATGTCACTTCTTTTTAACAAAATAGAGTTGATGAGCTACGCCCTTCCTCACTTGATTTATGGTGTACTTCACTCTTTTGATAATGAGAGGACCTTGGAGACAACAATATCTATTTTATCTGCTAATCTTAGTACAAAATGTCTTCATTCATCATTTGCTCAAATCATTCCAGGCAGTTGTATTCCGGACCAGAGATCTATTTCTGATAATGGTGTATAGACCAAATCAATAATATTGCAAGAAGTTTTAAGTGGATATCACGGAGGCGGGCGAGGACATACCTTTACTTGTGGGTCTAATAAGTTTTGGCCAGGCCTGGTTAATTTGAATGAATGGACTTAAAAAGTAATTGGAAACGCTTTTTAAGGAAGATCTTGTCACTGGCCCCTATAATTGTCATTCTACCAAGGAAAAGTTGCTTGGATGGTTTCAAGGACTATTTGGAACAATGGTATCTTGAATTTAATCTTTTTATTAAGATATTTTTATCCATCTTAGGTTGGGTTTTATGATCTAACCTTCCGTTGTACAGTTTGGGGCCCTTTCAACTTATTTTCTATTGGCAATTTCTTTGCGAAAACTCTTGCAATTCTACAAACTTTTTATTTGCATTCTCACTAGCCTAAAATATAGGTTCTAAGTATTTAATAGATTATAAAGATAATATTTTTTAATGAAACCTAAAATTTCTCTTAAAGATCCTCCATCTTTGACCATATGCTCTTATATAGATAATATTCCCATGATTTCATTTGGAACTCATCGTCCTCCCTTTGTTGTTAAGACTGAGGAGTGACCCTCTCTGTTGTTAGAAGGTGTTTGGGCATTATTTAGGTTTTTAATAGATTATAAAGATAATATTTTTTTATGAAACCTAAAATTTCTCTTAAAGATCCTCCATCTTTGACCATATGTTCTTATCTAGATAATATTCCCATGATTTCATTTGGAACTCATCATCCTCCCTTTGTTGCTAAGACTGAGGAGTGACCCTCTTTGTTGTTAGAAGGTGTTTGGGCATTATTTAGGATGGCCATTTTGATTAAGAAGCACCTCTTCATTATATTGCTTGAATGTTGGAGTTTGTTGTAGTTATGATTATGAAATGTTAGAATGTATTTTTATAGTTGATTGAAGACAACTCAGATTTTGATTTATAAAATAAAATAATTTATGTTTTGATATTATGTGTGCATTAATAAAAATTACATTTCATAATTTTTTTTATCCAAAAGAAAAATCATAAATAATTTTTTTATCAATCTAAAAAATTAATTTTTTTCAAAAATTGAAGTTTAAAACTGAATGATTACATTGTGCTTTCTCATTCATTTATCACATACACTAGTACATATCCTTGTATATGTATATTTGTATGCTGATATATATGATGCATGTTTTTTTAGCAAGACATGATAAAATTTCATAGAAGAAGAAGATAGATATATAATATGATAAATATAAATTATTTAAAAAAATTTAATTTAAAAATTCTAATTATAGATTTATAAAATCTAATCTGAAAATTGTAATTAATCATCATATTTGAATGTTAATTTGATTTATATAGTAATTTTTTAAATTTGTATTGATTTTATTAATATTTTCTTTAAAAATGTGTGGAATGAATACTAGCTCAAGAATTAAGCATGCTAAACTATTTCTTTGTTTATGAAGAGTTACCCTTGAAAAAATATATGTTATAAAATAATTAGTTGAGTGCTCTTATGAGACACTAAATGAGGAATAAACATATATGTTGAAGAAACAATAGGCATGGATAAATTCTTGGTTCAATTAAAATTGTTAATTAATAATGTAATTTTAAATATTGTCATTATTTTTTAATTTAACAAATGATTGGTCATAATTCATATGCTTGGGAAAGTCTAAAAACAGTGCTACAATAGAAATTCCATTAGCGTTCTATATTTTTACTTTAGTCAATCTAATGATGAAGTATTATTTATGATGACATATAGGGAGTGGTGTGAGGAGTTCAAATGCATTATTTGAAGGGAAACATACATTAATATTACAAGGTTGATTGATGGATAGTTTGATGGTTGACATCTTAAAATGGTTGTGTAAGGTGATGGTTAGTTATTCATATTTGTATTAAGTTTATTAACTATAGAAGGTGGTAGTAAGTTTTATAAGATGGAAGTGTATGGAAGTAGGACACTTTTACTAGTTGATGGTGTGAGAATAGAACATATTTAGGAGAAACATGGTGGTATTGTGATGGATCAAGAGGTTATTGTAGACCATCATCTTGTTGAACAAACTAGAGTATTGAGAGGGGGGGGGCGTGGGGGTGAATCTGTACTCCCCTTTAGAAAAATTAAAAACTAAACTTTTGAAACTTAACTTGTTATTAATTAACTTCATCCCAAATAAATGCATGCAACATAACTGAAATGAAAGTATGCACAACCATAAGAGAGACACCAAATTTTTATACGTGGAAAACCCAAATGGGAGAAACTATGTAGAGGGATAATTGTCAGGAAAATATAACTAGTTATATGAAGATTATAAGGTTCACTGCTTGAGGGCTCATTGCTCGGAATACAATAGCTTACTGCCAAGAAATAGAGATAAACAATGAATTGAGAAAATTGCATCTACATATGCATGGGATTAGTTCTTGATAAGATCAGACATCCAAACAACTGCTTGCAGGAAACCTTGTCAAGAATCTCTCTAATCACTATTGCATCAAATCTACCTTTCTCCTTCAACACACAAACTCATGAACATTCACATGTGTACTTCCTCACACTCACTCACTTCACACACTCTTTTCCAACTCATTCCACTTTCCACATATAATCCTATATCAATCGGATAAGATCATAGCATATACATATGCTACCGGTATATGCACCTTAACATCACTTTCTCTAGGAATACCTCTCCATCGATATTATACATGATTTCCTTCAAGAATATTCCAATGGTCAAATTACACGTTACAATAACCTAACCAAAACAAGAACAAAAATATTCAAGGTCAGCTAGACCTAAAATGAACATATCCTCGAACTTCTGCAAGCATGCTTGCAAAGAACTAAAACATGATCCAACTTGACATAAATAAATTATTAAGATCATGAACAACATATTTCAAAAATATCATCACTAGAAACCAAAATGTGGAGGAATGTGGAGTACTGCAATCATTATCGAACAACATCAATACTGAATACACTTTTGGAGCATAAATTATGGAGCACCAAAAAAATTGCTACAACTAATACCAAAACTCAGACAACATTTGCATACCTGTAAACACATTTTTCAGAGAAACATTCTTCTAGAAAACACATCGACAATATCTGCAATGACTGCAACATATCTACAACTTGACATATCAACGATGCTCTTCACCTTTATGCATACATACCTATCTTCCATTTTTCTACATCATACATATGTATCATTTCTCTACAACACTTATACAAACTACTCTACAACTAACATTGCTATATTCGAACCAATCCGGATCACCGAGTTTGACATCAATGACAAGAAAACATATATTTTTAACAATCTCCCCCTTTGTCATTGATGTAAAAATACTTATTTCTACTTTTCTCTCCTTAAAAATACATACTTTATTCTCCATATCTCTCCATATCTCTCCCCCTTAGAAAATGTCAATAATCTATCCCTAATTCCTAATAGTTCTTCCCCTTTGACATTAAGGACAAAGGGTAACAACAAAAAGGTTACCACAAAACTGTATTTCCCAAAAAACAAAAATGTTTCAATTGCACTTCACATGAAAAATTATCTTATACCTATCTTTAAGTTTCAAAAGAAAGATCTTCTAGGAATTCACTACCATTTGGAGGTTTACACACAAACTGTCATTCTCTACAAATAAATCAATAGCATCAAATAAAGAATCAGGTGTGGAAGGGTTTTGCACACACTTTTTAGCCTCAACAAGGAGACTTGATAAATTTTCCAATTTAGCTTCATCTATCTCCTTCACTTTCCAAAAAGTATTCACCACATCTTCTTTTTGCCTTGGAATAAATAAAAGCTCTGACTGCAAAGAATTTATCCTTTTTCTTTGTTCACCATCTTTATTACTGAAAATGTCAAATGTTTTACTAAGAGAATTCAGCTTGGACTTAATGGAGTGAATTTTTAAATATGAAATTCTCAATAGTAGTAGGCAACCGAAGACAATACTTGTACAATCTAGCCACATCTTCAACACAATCTCTCATATCCTTTATGCTTTCAAATAATCTTCTCTGTGCACTAATACACCATTTCTCCATAGCTTCTTGAAATTCATTTTTTCCAACAATTTGTTCAGGTGACTTCTTCAATCGATCTTTAAGCAACTCAACCAAGACATTTAGTAAGATATCTACCTAATTATTCTAATCAATGCTCTATTAGATATTTGGTTAACCCAAAAGACACTGAGAGGGGGGGTGAATCAGTGTCTGACTAGTAGATGAAAGATTTAAACTTATTTGCAACTTTATAACTAAAATTAATATACCGGTAAACAAATAATAATGCAGTAAAGACAAACAAAAGAATCAACATCAATGCACACCATAACAAAGATATTTTTTGGTGAGGAAACCTGGTAGGGGAAAAACCTCGGTGGGATTTGTGACCCAAAATATTTACTCACTGGCCAATATGAATAAATATTACTCAATACAATAGGGGCCTGCACATGCAGGAAGGCCAACTGCTTAGAGCTCACTGCTCAACAACAAAAATAGAGTCCCACTGACTACACAATTGGATGGTTAAATTCGATAACAATGTACTGCTTCAAAATAGCATCTGCAATGCTGGATTCTGTACCAGTTTAAGCTCTAACTGATACCTATGCCAAAAACCTTGCTGGTAAATCATTTTGCTTTCACAGAATAGTCTTCACTCTTCTCAACTTCTTATTCACTCTCAAAATAAATACATCAAAGTGCATAAACAACTATCCGGTATCATATCCCTATCTCATCTCAAATATCGCTTACATACACACATACCTACATACATTACTTACTACTTACTAACCAAATGACCTACAAGATCTCATACATATATGAGTCTTTACAATACATCATGTTAGCCATAAAAATATAATTTACATTACAAACAATATTATTGCCAAGTCAGCTTAGATTGCCAGTATAATCTTTTGCCGGTGTAAACTGGATGTCGGTGCCGGTAGGTGAAGTCTGTTACCGGTATAAACTGTGAACCATGTTTATAGTTAGTTGCCACTTTGTTGCCATCAATGACAACATCTACCATTCTCATGTGAGTGTATAATGCCAACAATTTCCCCTTTGGCATTGATGGAAAAACTCATGAGAAAAATCAAAAACTGATATCCAAAACTGAAAGTGCTCCCCCTGAGTAGATGATATCCTTTTATTCACTTGTCACCATGCCTTACTTTGTACATTTTTCTCACTATACCACTCTCCCTTTGACATCAATGACAAAGGATATAAAAAGTATCAAAAATTCAAAAATTTACTTAGAAACTTGAAGTCGGTTATGTACAATCTGAAAAATATCTGCCAAAACCAAGTTAAGACTCTGCAAAAACTTTGTACTGTCAGAAATTACTATCTCTGTCTACCTGATCATCCCAGTGAAATAATGCATATGTTGCTCTGGTGATATTTCTCCTTGAATTTTTGCCTTGGATAGTGAATTCTAGTGTGTTAATAGATTATCCAATCTTGGACCAAGTTTATTCTTCAACTCCTGGGTTTTCATCTTCAACCTTGCTTTCTCTTTTTCCAGATTTTCAATCTTCTCTTCATGAATAGCCATCTCTTGATCCAAAACTGATGTTAGTTCTAAAGAACCAATCATGTTATCTGCAATATCATCAATCTCTTTCTGAGTTTTCTTTATTTGTTCATCAATGTCTTCTGTTGAATGATGAGGTTTATAGGCTTCCCTGTACAATTTATTATATTTCAAAATGGTGGAATTCAATGCCGGTAGTAATGAATCAATCTGTTCTGTACAATCCTTTATTGTTTTGTCAAAGAAATCTTCCTTTTCCTTATTAACTCTTTCCTAAATAATTTCCTCATTTATTTTATCTACTGTTTGAATGTTAGAAGAAATGAATTTGGGCAATGTGTCCAATTTACCTATTGAACCAACAATGTCATCTACCTTGCACATCAGTGCAATCATTTGCAAAATCGATAGAGATTCATCAATAGCCTTAAATGATAAGGCATTGCATTCAGTTATCTTCTTAATAGAATCCAATAATACATTTGTTAGAGTTGTCGGTCTGAAATCCACAGTAGAAGTATTGGGATAAGTGCTAGGTTCTACAATAATTTTCTTCTCTTCTCCAGATACCTGTTCAGCCACCTTAACCACTTCCTTATTCACTTTCTCTTCCTTATTTTCATCTTTATTCTCATTCTTACTCTCTGCTGGTTCAGATTCTATTTGTTCTTGTTCTGCTAGTAAATAATAATTATGACTTCTTACCACCATCTGAGGGTAAAATGCATGATCTTCAATTAGTTGTCTTACCCCTAAGGATTATTCCTTAGTTAGATGAAGAATCTCTTGCTGGTGCAGGATTTCTTTGTTCTGCCGGTGCAGAGATAGATTCATCATTTCTCTGATCTCTCTTCTTGAACCATTTCTTAGTGAATTACATTGCTTGATTTCATTTACCTTTTCCTTGCCTTTTTCATTAGATCCTTTGTTGTTTTCCGGTACATTCTTGCTTCTGAAAAATCTTGCAATATGCCCAATCTTGTTACATGCATAACAAGTTACATTGTTTCTTTGAATAGTTTTTCCATAACCTTGCCTGGTTTGAGTTTTGCATTGATTAGATAGATGTCCAAATCTACCAAAAGCATAGCATTTTACATTCATTCTGCAATTATCTAAGTTATGACCATGTTTATTTCATTTGGAACATTGACTGGTGGATAAGTTTGTATTCTGATTATTCCTATATCTACACTGATTTTCTCTATGACCAAATTTGTTGCAATTAAAGCATTTTTCATTGAATTTATAAGCATTAGGTTGCCTTACCGGTTTTCTATGATCATGATTTTTTGCAGTTCCAGAACTTTCTCCATGTTCAAATCCAAGTCCAACTGTTTCTCCATTAGGTTTTTGACTTTTCAGCATATCATCAAGCTTGTCTGAGCTCTTTTTGAATTTGTCCTTGTATTCATTTACAGCGACCAGCTCACTTCCTAAAGTGCCAACTTGTCTCATTAGTTCTTCTTTGTCATGTTGCATGTGAGTCAACTCCGTTTTAAGCATATCATTATCATAACTAAGCCTTAGAGATCCATCTGATCTTTCATTAAGTCTTCTGACCAAATCTTCCTCATTCTTCTTTCTATCTTCAATATCCTTACATAGTTTGATGGTCAAATCTTGCATCTCATTCTTCATGTTATTGTTCTCTTATCTCATTTTCTCTGCAATATCTCTAAGAGTTTCTTTTTCTTCATCATCTTATTTTTGCAGTTGCACATGTAATTCTTTTCTCTTATTCTTTGCTATGACCATGTTTTCTTGAAGTACTTTGATGAATTCCCGAGTAGATTTGAGTTAATCTTCCAATCTGATATTCTTCAATTTTTCTATATCAAAATTTTCAAGAGCCGCTTCCAATTGTTGTCTCAAACTTTCCATCGGTACCGGTTTCAGAATCTTCCTCAAGTTGCTAGGCTTCTGCAAATAGAGGACTAGGGTCTGATACCAATTGTTAGATATTTGGTTAACCCCAAAGACACTAAGAGGGGGGATGAATCAGCATCTGACCGGTAGATGAAAGATTTAAACTTATTTGCAACTTTATAACTGAAATTAATATATCGGTAAACAAATAACAATGCAGCAAATAGAAATAAAAGAATTAGCATCAATGCACACCATAACACAGATATTTTTGGTGAGGAAACTCGGTAGGGGAAAAACCTCAGTGGGATTTGTGACCCACAATATTTACTCATTGACCAATATGATTAAATATTACTGAGTACAATAGGGGCCTGCACATGCAGGAAGGCCAACTACCTAGAGCTCACTGCTCAACAACAAAAATGGAGTCCCTCTGACTACACAATTGGCTGGTTAAATCCAATAACAATGCAATGCTTCAAAATGGCATCTGCAATGCTGGATTCAGTACCGGTTTAAGCTCTGTTTGATACCTCTGCCAAAAACCTTGTCGGTAAACAATTCTGCTTTCACAGAATAGTCTTCGCTCTTCTCTGCTTCTTATTCGCTCTCAAAATAAATACATCAAAGTGCATAAATAACTATCCAGTATCATATCCCTATCTCATCTCAAATATCACTTACATACACACATACCTACATACATTACTTACTACTTACTAACCAAATGACCTACAAGATCTCATACATATATGAGTCTTTACAATACATCATGTCGGCCATACAAATATAATTTACATTACAAACAATATTATTGCCAAGTCGGCTTAGACTGCTGGTACAATCTTTTGCCGGTGTAAACTGCAGCTGGTGTAAACTGGATGCCAGTGCCAGTAGGTGAAGTCTGTTGCCAATATAACTTGTAAACCATGTTGCCAATTAGTTTCCACTTTGTTGCCATAAATGACAACATCTACCATTCTCATTTGAGTGTATAATTCCAACATGCTTTTCCAAATTAGATAAACAACTAAGACTTCTTCAATTTTATCCTGATCGTATGATGGATGCACAAGCCACAAATCACCAAACTTCTTCATACCATCTTCTTCTTCAAGCATACTCAAAATTTTTTCTATTCTACATGAGTCATCTTCATCCATATTGTCTTCTTGTTTTTCAATTTTATCTTTCTTTCCTTTTGCTTCTCTAGGAGGTTCCAGATCATCAAGATTAATTAATTCTTTCTTCTCATCACTTTTCTTCATCTTCTTCATTTCAATTGATCTCTTCAACCTTCTTGTATTGGAGGAAGGACTCTCCTTAGAAAGATTGACAACACTAGCACAACTTCCAGAGATTTATGAAGTGATCTTTTCATGGATATTCTTCATCTATTAGACAACTCAGATACTTTTAAATCTACTTTCCAACTAGGATATTTGATTTCCACACAACATTCTCTTGCAAGGGTAATGATCTCAAGAAATAACGCACCAAACATACGATTAAAAAGCCAAAATAGAAGGGATGTCCATTCTCTTTTGATATAGTAATATTGTAAGTTAATTACATCAATAAAAACTCACACAAACCAAAATCCTTGCCTTCTTTCACCATCTGATATGCAACATGCACAACTATAGAAGAGGTAGAACCTTCCATGTTTTGGAAATAAATCTTGTAAGAAATACCATAAACAACATACCTCACCAATAGATCAATGATTGTACCAATTAGCAAAGCTCTCTAATCTCTTATAACACTAGTTAGGGTTTCAACTTCATTATTTTTGACTGATTTCTTCACTAGAATGGTTCAAACACCACAAAGACTTCAAATTGCTGCTAAAGCTTCCCTTGAAATTTGATAAGGTTTATCCACCATCTTGAAACCATTCTAGAACATGACTCAAAATGAACTTGATTAAATCCTCATTGGTGAACCACGAAAACTCACTCTAGATATCCAAACCTTTATGTCCTAATTCTTTGATTCTTTGAGATTCTTTGTCTGTGAAAGCAATTTCAAGATTCCTAATTTTCTTATCATCAAATTCATCTAATTGAACTTATGCCCAATTCCTAAAATCTGCATTACAAGATTCTCTTATTGTTGTTATCTTGAATTCTACAAAGGAAGAATAAAATAAATACCTCTTTTCTCTAATCCTGCTTGATTCTTCTTCTAAGCTTCAACTGCTCTTCTTCAGATACTTCAACATGCAATGCCAAAAATGATCACAAAAATTGTTATTTAACTACACTTGATACACCTAGGGTTTTTTCCTAAAACTATCTTATCATGATGATGCAGTATCTTGGACTTCTACATATGCAATCTACTAGAGCACTCAAGCATCGACACCAACACTAACACCAACATGTCGATGCCACAACATGTAACACATTGTGAAGGGGGGGCGATTAGATTTTTCTTTAAGGTTCCCCCTAAGCCAACACCAAGCCAACACCATTGAATCAATTTTCGAAGGAAAAAGCACCTATATCAAATTCAGGTACAACAAATACATTATCTTCTTTCTTTCTCCATACCATAGTTGTCTTCTTATTAATTTCATCTTATTTTTATAGAGAAATCACATTCCTAAATCTATTCGCAAAATGTCCAAACATGTTGCAATTGTGACACTTGATGTTACTCTATCCCAAGTTTACTAGATTTGTTCTAGATTTGCACTAATTAGCTTTATGACCAAAACCATAGCATATATGACAATAACCATGAAAGGGCTTGTTCATCATCTTCATAAATGATCCATTTACTCCAATCACAAATGATTTATAGCTTCTATTCATACCTTGATTACTGCAATTAACAACTTTATGTACAAAAATCTTACAATTAAAGCATTGAGTATTTTGATTTACTTTACGCCTACAATCTATATCCTCATGTCCAAAATTCTTGCAATGAAAATAGTAACCATTATATGATGGGTACCTTTGAGCATTTGGTTGATGGACCAATGGTCTATTTGTAGTAGTGTGTGTGTGAAAAGTGGACCTATATCTGTATCTGAATACACAACACTTCAATAAGTTATTAGATGCATGGTTAGTAAATCAATAATCAATGAATAATAAAACCATTACAAAGTGACCTATTACCTTCTAGTAGTTGTGAGTTTTTGTCTTGCTCTTAGATTTCTCTATGCAACACCAGTGACTAGGCGACACCTAAATTAAGGATTTAATCTATATGAGCACAAAATTGAGCTAAATGGATGCAATATATGCAAGATTAAGCTAGATGAATGAATATTGAGCTAGATGAATTAAAGAAATCATGATTAAGATAATATGCAATAAACTAAGATGTAATATTCTCAATGCACAAAATCTCAATGAACCTAGAGCAAAAACAACATAATAACAATAAATCTCTAGGGTTTTTTGAATGAGAGATGAGAGCCTGAATTTATAGAAAATCTAGAGAGAGACCAATGGTCAAGATCAATTAATGATGAGCGACTGTGATTCCTTAAGAGGAAGCACAATCCCAGTGAATTGATGTAATTAGCTTCTTTTCTCAGCTTTAAAGGAAATTGAACTAAATTTAAGATAAAATTAGAAAAACTGATTTATTCCATATTTTTATTCAATTTTGATATTTAATTGATTTAATTGTATTAGAGTTATCATGTATTAGCTAATAATTTTATATTTAATTATTAGTCTATTATACTCTACGCTTAAGCTAAGCTTAGACATTTAATAATACTGTAGGTATTTAATAATTATGCTAATTATTAAACACACATTATCCCTTTAGGATTTCTTTAGGGTTGCTAATTTCCTTTTATAAGGATTGTATTGTACTTTTTTATTACTGATTCCCTCTCTGAATGATAATCTTCTTCTTCAGACCCATTATTGTTTTTCGCCTCCATTCTTCTCTTGTGATAGGTATTTTGCTTGTAGGTGTTCTTGGGATCTTTGAAGTTGTATTTCTCAATTTCTTCATGGTATCAGAGCCCATATCTGCTGTTGCTTGTTCTTGATTTTTGAAAAGATTTTTTGGAGGAGGGTTTCAAGCTTTTTCAGAGTTTTTTTATTTGCATCAGGGGAACTTTTGTGTTTCTGGGCATTTTGGGATCATACGGACGTCACTGTTGAGCTTAAAACACCCAAGAAACCCCATTTTTCATATTAAATTTGTGCAATTTGGACAACTGTGGCTTTGGCAAGTTTTTTTATATTTTTGCCCTTCTTGGGCATGTTTTTTGAGATTTTTTTTAGGGCAATTTAACAACTTTCCTTGGCTGACGCCCCAACTACGATAGCCTTGGAGTCGCCGATAGTCTCCAAGACCACCACGGGAGGCCTTGGCAGTTACCGTCGGGGTCTATAAACATCAGCGCCCAGCAACCCACCACTCAGTAGCCATCGCCCAACCCCCCCGCCCAGCAGTTGCCTGTTGGTCGCCCGCCTGCCGTCCTCCCGACCACCTGCTGCTCTCGGTCATTTCCTACTGCCCACACGGCTAGCTCCGTCCATCTGGCCAGCTCCACTCTGCTTGGCCAGCTCCATTCCGCTTGACCGCTCCACCTAGGCACCACGAGAAGGGAGAATTTTTTTTTCCTTAAGGCCTCTTTGACCTAGAGATGGCGTTTTTTGTCATAACTTGGGAAAATGGAGTCAAATTTTCAAAAACAAATAGGGATCAAAAAGCTCTTTATGAGATCTCTTCAAATCTAGAGGTTTGATCTTCTTCTTCTTCTTTTTTTTTTTTTTCGATGTCTTTTTTTTACTTCAAAACTAAAAGTTCTTTTTTGCACTCCAGGAAGCATATCTTGAGCATCCAGACTCCATTTTTGGCACACAAGATATCGTTCGAAAGATGGTTCTATGCACTTTGTAGTAGTATGGGTCTTGTTTCCAAATTCTTCTCAAGGGACATTTTATTCAGTGTTTTGTATTTATGCACTCTAGTGAATATCTTGGATTTTTCAGCTCCTAGGATACTTTTCTTTGTGTGGGATGACTCATCTTTGGCTATTATTTCTGTATTTCCATCCTTTTGTCTTTTTAGAGCATTGTATACATCATTTTACAAGCATTTTTTTTTGCACACACTGAGATAAAGTGCCACTATGCCTTGCATGCTTGGGGTCTTGCACATCGTGTGCCTTATTGTACTTGCACTACATTATAAATTGCCATGGGGGAGTTTGATGTTTGCCTTTGTTTTCCATCTACCTTTGTCACGTGAGTGTTCTTTCCACAACATTAGCCTCATGATGTGTGTCAAGTGAGTGTTCCTTCCACGACACTAGCCTTTATATGTGTTTGTAATTTCTACTGCACTCTCGCTATTCCTGGTTCTTCATCATGCAGTTTGTCTTGGCATTCAGTTTCAGTGTACCTATCACCTCTCCATTGTCAACATTATGGAGGGGTTTCTCCTATTGGTTTTTGGTTCTAATGCTTCCTTGGTTCGTTGGAGTACACTCTTTCATTCCTATATTTGGAGGCAACCTTCCATTTTTGATTGATCAACTCTTCAGACTTTGGTGTTTTTTGCCATGTGTATCTTCGAGTTCAGTTTTTTGCCTTTGTTTGCCATCTAATTCGAGAAGTGTTATTTGAGGGCACTCATGCAGATTACAGTCTTCTCTACTTGATCATCTTCTATTTCAGAGGAGGTTCTTCAGATCGACAGTTATTCTTCGAGAGTGTTTTCAAGTTCTTCATGCTTCAATGATTCTTCTGCTCTTCTTTTGTTCCTATGTTTTTGGAACATTCTTGTTTGGAGGCTTCTTCAGTCGTTCACTTATATTCCATCTCTTTTTGGAGTAAAGTTTTTATCCCACGTGGTTTTCTCTATTTCTCTGGTTCATAGAGATTTGGTTGTACTTGGGTACCTCATCAGGATTTGTTGCCAGGACCCAAATTTGCCTTCATCATATAGTTGCATATTTTTGCTTCATGCATTTAGTTTTCTAGCTACTCTCTAAGTTCATCTTAAGGGGGGGTGTTAGAGTTATCATGCATTAGCTAATAATTATTTATTTAATTATTAGTCTATTATACTTGATGCTTAAGCTAAACTTAGGCATTTAATAATATTGTAGGTATTTAATAATTATTCTAAAATACACATTATCCCTTTAGGGTTGCACACTTTTAGGGTTGCTAATTTCCTTTTATAAGGATTGTATTGTACTTTTTTATTACCGATTCCCTCTTTGAATGATAATCTTCTTCTTGAGAGTCATTATTGTTTTTTGCCTTTGTTCTTCTCTTGTGATAGGTATTTTGCTTGTAGGTGTTCTTGGGATATCTAAAGTTGTATTTCTCAACTTCTTCAAATTTTTTCAATTTAATTCTTTTTCATTTTTTAATTATTTTTTCAAATTAATTCCTTTTTAACGACTTAATGGCAAATTGATTAATTAATTAAAGATGCTAGGATATTTAATTAATTAAATAGGATAATTAATCAAAGTGATTTACTTGGAATGATTAACTAATTAAATAAATATTTAATTAATATAGATTGCTTTATTTGTCAGGTGACATTGATGATTTAAGAATTAATTAATTTAGGTGCTCATGATTGACTTAATTACCTTTGT
This sequence comes from Cryptomeria japonica, assembly GCF_030272615.1. NCBI lineage: Eukaryota > Viridiplantae > Streptophyta > Pinopsida > Cupressales > Cupressaceae > Cryptomeria > Cryptomeria japonica. The sequence goes on along the minus strand of NC_081409.1, from coordinate 679,130,573 downwards.
TTAGGACCTTGGTGATGTAGCCGAGATTAGAGGCCCATGGTTTAGGTGACCATTTTTTGGGTATTACAAGTAGGTACTTGATTCTAGACGTTGTTTGCATATTTAAATTTCTTCTCAACTTCCACCTTCTCTTCTTTGCCTCTACATTTGTCATTCTGATTTGAACATTCACCAAATTGAAATCCTAATCCAACAATTCATTGCTTTCAATGAATTTTGCTTCTAACTTCAGCTTCATGATTTCTTGTCCTATCTTTCCACATTATTCTATCTTATGATTGATTGTATCCTTCAAAATTTCTTCGACTTTATTTCTCTCTTCAATCTGCAACCTCAAACGCACAACAATGTCATTTTCTTGTTTCAACTCTTTATTAACCTCTCGATGCCTTGCTTTGAAGTTTTGGATCTGATCTGTCAGCTTCTTGACGCATTCATTCACTACCTTGACATTTTATTTTTGTTTTTCATTCTCAGATTCCACACTCTGCATATCTTCAAAGGTCATTTTCAATTGTTCATCTAAATAGTATTATCTTTCCATATTTAAAGGATCCATCTATTCAAATAAGATCTACCTCAAGCGGTTAAGCTAGCAATAGGGGACTAAGCTCTAATACCAGTTGTTGAACATACCAAAATATTGAGAGGGGGGTGAATTAGTATTCCCCTTTAGAAAGGTTAAAAACTAAACTTTTGACACTTAACTTATTATCATTTAACTTCAGCCAAATAGAAATTCATGCAACATAATTGAAATGAAAGTAATGCACAACCATAAGAGAGACACCAAATTTTTTATATGTGGAAAACTCAAATGGGAAAAACCATGGAGTGGATTAACTCTCAAAAAAATATAACTAGTTCTATGAAGATTACAAGGCTCACGACTGAAGGGTTCACTGCTCAAAATACAACTACTTACTGCTAAAATGATCACTACCAAGAAATAGAGACGAAAATGAACTGAGAAAATTGCATTTGCATATGCATGGGATCAATTCTTGATAAGCTCAGACATCTAAATAACTACTTGCAGTAAAGCTTGTCAAGAATCTCCACAATTCTAACTCAATCTACCTTCTCCAATAATTGTTGCATCAATTTTTCCTTTCTCCTTCAACACACGAACTCTCAAACATTCACACTTGCACTTCCTCACACTCATTCACTTCACATGTTCTTCTTCAAGTCATTCCACTTTCTCCAAGAATACTTTTTCATTGGTCTTCTACATGATTTCCTTCAAGAATATTCCAACATTCAAATTACACATTACAAGCACTAGACCAAAACAAGAACAAAAACATTCAAGGTCGACTAGACCAGGAATGAACATATCCTTGAACTTCCTCAAGTATGCTTCTGAAGCACAAAAAACACAATCCAACATGACATAAAGAAATTAAGATCATGAATAACATATTTCTATAATATCATCACCAAAAACCAAAATGCAAAGGAATGCAAAGTACTTTAATCACTGTCGAACACCATCAATATTGAATATGTTGGCATATGCACACTCCAATGAGAAATTGTAGGTGATTGAAGGTTTTGTCATTGATGGAAACCTTGCAATCATATGATACTGACAAGACAAATATACCGGCACCGGCAATGACAAACTCTACACTGGCACACAGAACACCGACAGTGAAAGGATGGATACCTACACTCTAGCCGACAAGAATTTTGTTGATAATATATTTTGTAATTAATTATAAAATGATTGTAAGCTGACATGGTGAGTTGTAATATGACTCATATATGTATGAGATCATTGTAGAATATTTAGTAAGAATATGATAGGCGAAATCAAGCAGACCTAATATGTGAATTATAGGTTAAGGGTTAATGTATGAAGTAGAGCTAACATTGGTACTGGATCTGGCATATCAGATGCTAATTTGAAGTAGTACAAGACATTGGATTTGTATAATCCATTTTGTAAGTCATTATGACTTCCTTTGTAATTGAGCAGTGAGCTCTAGGCACTTGGCCTTCCTACATGTGCAGGCCCCTCTTGTAAAAACAGTAATATTCCCTTATTGGCCAGTAAGTGAATATTGTGGGTCACAAATCCCACCGAGGTTTTTCCCACACCGGTTTTCCTCATTAAACTACTATGTTATGGTGTGCTTTTCATGTGGTTGTTGTTATTCTTGTTTACTACATTATTTTTGGTTTACCGGTACATAGTATTGATATGCTTTACATGTTTTAACTCAAGTAAATTCACAAACCAGTTAGATATTGATTCACCCCCCCCCACTCTCAGTATCTTTGGGAATCCTAACAATTGGTATGAGAGCTTGGTCCTCCAGAAGCCTAATAGCTTGAGGAAGATCTTGACACCGATAGAGATGGAAAACTTGAGAGAACAATTGAAAACAACTCTTTTGGACTATGATGCAGAAAAGTTGAAAAATATCAAACTTGAAGATGATCTAAAGGCTACTCAGGATATCATTCAAGCACTTCAAGAAAATCTTACCATTGCAAGAAATAAGAGAAGAGAACTTTGTGAAAAGATGCAGAATGAGAATGATGAAAAGGAAACTCTTAATGATCTGGTAAACAAGCTAAGACAAGAGATCAATACAACACAGAATGAGATGCAGAATATGACTATGAGATTTTGCAAAGAAATTGAAGATAGAAAAAAGAATGAAGAAGATTTGGCCAGAAGACTAAATGATGTTGGAAATGAAAACACAAGACTTAGTCATGAAAATGATATGTTGAAGACAGATCTGATGCATACACAAAATGACACAAATGAGCTCATGAGACACAAAAGAATCTTGGAAAAAGAACTAGCTACTGCAAATCAACACACGGAGAAATTCAAGAAAAGCTCGGAAGAACTTGGTGACATGCTAAAGAATTAGAAACCTAATGGTGACACTCATGGCCTTGGATTTGAAGTTGGTGAAAGCTTCGGTACTGCAAACACACATGATCATAACAAACCGGTAAGGCACCCAAATGCTTATAAATTTAATGGCAAATGCTTTAACTGTAACAAGTATGGTCATAAAGAAAATTAGTGTAGATCTAGAAATTATCAGAACACTAACACACCCACTGGTCAATATTCTAAATGCAACAAAGTTGGTCATAATTCAGAAAATTGTAGAATGAATGTGAGATGTTATGTTTGTGGAAGATTTGGGCACTTATCTAATCAATGCAGAACACATGCCAACATAGGATATGGGAAAGCTATTCAAAAGAACAATGTGACTTGTTATGCCTGTAACAAGATTGGACATATTGCTAAATTTTGCAGAAGTAAGGCTTCACCGGCAAATAACAAAGGTCCTAGTTTGAAAGGTAAAGAAAAAGTTGAAGAGGTAAAGCAAGAATTTTCAAAACAATGAATCAGAAAGTCAGATTAGAATATTGATGTGATTACTCCTCCACGAGAAGAACATAGTAACACTCCACCGACAGGAGACTCCTCATCTAACTGAAGAAAAATCCTTTGAGGGTTTAGCAACAAATGAAATACATGCTATTATTCCCTCGGTTGATGGCGAGAAGTTTAAATTATTTATATACCGGCAAATGAGTTAAGTTGTAACTTAACCGACAAGCATTAAATGTGGTAGCTGGCAAAAATAACATTATAAAGCAAGTGTTTTGGCTCCTTTTTATTCACCGAGCATTCAAATATTTGAGAGCGCGAAAATTCTCGAGTGAAGGTATTCCAAGCGAAGAAGTGAAGCAATCCGTCAAAGCATTCATCCTTAAGGCAGATTGAGGTATTTATAGCTATGGCATCTTCATCCACTCCTGAATTTATTGCAAACCCTACTATTGTTGAAGTTGTTAAGCGACCTAGACCCATTTTTCAGATAGTTCTCGAAATTGTTAAGAAAGATGATAGCATAGGTGCATTCTCCCAAATCCCTAAAGGAGTAGTATATGCTGAAGACCCTAGAGTGTACACACATTGTCATATTGATGAACTAGGTGATGATAAAATTAAAAATATGTATGAGACTGTAATCTGTGATGAATCCGAAAATGTCAAACCTGAACACAAGATAATAAAAACCCTAGGTTTCACAGAAATTCTTAGTATCTCGTGTTTTCCCAAGGATATCATAAGGATTGTGCTAAGCAGGGTGTATGGTGAATTTTTCTGGTTAGACTCTATTCACAAGATCACAAAAGAAGTAGTAAAAGCAGTAATAGGGTTACCCTCAACTGGTAGCAGACCTGACAAAACTAAGAAGGTCTCAAATGACCTAGTGACAAGCCTAACTAGTGCAACATTTGATAAGAGATCACTAAGGGTAAACAATGTAAAGGATGTAAATATTAGATTTATCAGTATGATCTTAGGTTACAAGGCTACACATGCAAATAGATTAAACTCAATTTCTAGCCTATGTATTAAGAGTGCCTATGATATGGTAAGTGATAATGCAAGGATAGACATATGTGAATGGCTTAAAGATGAGCTAATAGACAATCTAGGAAAGATCAAAAGGGAAAAGAAAGGAACATTTAGATTTGGAAACCTACTTGTTTGTCTGATGCTATACATAACCAAACAAGTACCTGATATTGGTGCCAAATTTTTTGGATTTGATATAGCGGTAGGAAAACAACTATCAGAATTGTTGAACAATATGGGAGAAAACAGGGAGAAAACTATAAATGAGCACTTTCAAGCACTAAAGGCTTGAATGAAAACAAGAGTAAGGCTATCACAAGCTATTGTGGACAAGTACCAAAAGGAAATATGTTTTGTAATAAAGAAAGATTAAATTTGGATGGAGGCAGTTATCCCTAGAACCATTTGGGTTACTAAAATGGGGTATGAGACTGATGACAACATAATGGAAACCTATGCAAAAGCCCTCCTGGAAGCTCCTAAGGAACCGGAAGAAAAAGTATTTGGTAGTGCTGAAACTATAGAAAGCCAAATTAATCAAGGAAAAGAGTTAAGAAGGTTGAGGCAACTGTTAGAAAAGGAACCCAACAGGCACAAGATATTAAAGAAGATGTGCTAAAACAAACCGGTATAACTGAAAAATGAGTTGGAAGCACTTCAATCGGAAACTCATTTTTCACCGGTTGGAACTTCTTCAGAAAGCGACATACCTACTGTATTTAGGAGAGTTGAAAGGAAAAGAAAACCTTCACCGACACCTTCTCCTACACCAAAGAGGACAAGATAGAAGCAACAGGCAACAAGGCCCCCAGCAAAGAAATTAACTCCAAAGAAAAATAAGATGACTCCCAAGAAGAAGTCACAACAAACTATTGCTCCCATTGATAAACTTCTCAGTGAGATTACAAAGGATGGAAAGTTGAAGAACATCAATAAATTATATGACACACTATCCGCTGATGACAAAGAAAAAGTAGAGAACAGTGTAATCTTACACTTAGATATTTTTAAGAAATTTTTGATGCAAGTTGTTGATGAAATACCAACAGGATCATGGTGTGCCAAAACAGGTCCTTAAGTGGCAATGAAATTTCAGAAAAATCAGAGTTATGCAACTTGACATGAAAATTTGAATAAGTTGTGAACATTATTTTAAAAATATGTAAGAAGAGAATATATAGAAAATTGAATGTAGTTTCTAAGCTACTAGTTGTTTTTTGGGAAAAAAAAATCCTATTTGATGAAAATTTCAAATTTCAATGCAGTGGTACTAAAATTTCAGGAAAAAAAAAAAGAAGTAGACGTATGTCTGACCACCCTAATCACAATCAAATCTTAATATTTTTTTATAATATTTATAATATAAGTATAAGACTCATGTCCGGATGTGACACATTTTTTTTAATTTTTTATGAATTAAATAATTATTTTTGATTTTTTTACTACAGCTTTTCAGAAATTCAGAAACTCCTATGTTTGACCACCTTAACTTGGTCAAAACCTTATGAAATTTAATTTTTTTTAATTTTTCCCTATAGTAGGCGAAGCATAGGATGTGACGCATGTTTCGGTTTCAAAAAATGTTATACCGTTTGAAAGTTATGAGTGTTTTTCAATCAGTATATCAATCAAGACTATTGTCAGAATTCAATTAGAAAATAAATAATAATTATTTACTAAAGTCAAAATAAGACAAGCCTTATATTGTTGGAAAGCTGGGAACGCCCTTAAAAAACCCTTTTCGTTTTATAATTTTGGCTACAAAAAAAGTCATCAGCCACCAGTGTAAAGTCTGGAAAACCAGGAAATACTAAAAAAC